>NC_142871.1:10128928-10286785 GCF_051225735.1 Oryctolagus cuniculus | reverse complement strand
TCTGAGCAAAAAAAGAAATCACAAGGAAAATTAGAAAATACTTTGAATTCTGAGAATGAAGATACTTACATTAAAATTGTGGGATACAGCTAAGCTGATCCTTAGAGAGAAATTTAGTTTGAAAAAGTTATTTTAGAAAAGAAAAAAAGTCTTAAAATCAGTCTACATTTCCACTTTAAGAATCCACAAAAAGGGGAGGTCATTTGGCCTAGGAGTAAAAATGCCTATACCCAGAGACCTCTCCCACCCCTCTACCCTGGCATTGTGGCCAGTGGGTGGGGCCACCTCCTGGAATGCCTGCATCCGGTGTGGATGCCTATTCATTTCCCGGCTGCTCCACTTCCGATCCAGCGCCCGCCCTGGGAGGGCAGCAGAGGAAGGTCCAGGAGCTTGGGCACCTGCTACCCATGTGGGAGACCCAGAAGAAGCTCCTGTCTCCTGGTTTTGGCCCAGCTCCAGTTGTTATGGTCATTTGGAGTGTGAACCAGTGGATGGAAGATCTCTTTCTCTCTCTGCCTCTCTGTCTCTCCTTCTTTCTCTGTTGACTCTGCCTTCCAAATAAATAAATCTTAAAAAAAGAAGGAAAAAAAAACAACAACCTGCACTCTATACGGGAGTGCATGGTTTTAAGACCTTTCTTCTGTTCTTGAGTCCAGCTTCCTGCTAAGGCAGACCCTGGGAGGCAGCAGGCTGATGGCCCATTACTTGAATACTTTGGTACTTGCCACCCCAGTGGAGATAGAGATAGAATTCCTGGCTCCTGACTTTGGCATTTAGGCAGCGAACCATCACATGGGAACTCTGTCCATCTGTCTTGTGGTCTCTCTGTTTCTCAAATAAAAAAAAAAAAAGAATCTGGAAAATTATGAACAAATTGAAACTAAAAGTAAATAGGTAGAAGGTATTTATGCAGACAAGAACAGATGAAAATGAAACAGAAAATAGATAATATCTTACACACAAAGTTATTTTCTGAAAAGTTAACAAAACTGATAAACCTCAAAGATATATTAAGAAAGTTGCCAACAACTGGAATAAGTGATCTTGCAGACATTAGAAGCATAGTAACAGAATATTATGAACAACTTTATGCAATGCTGTCTCCCTAAGACTGGGGACAAGGCATGGGTGCTGCCACAGATTGGCTTAAAGTGCTTGCTGTGTCCGCATCCATTTTCTAAACTGACACAGCTGTTTAAAACCCAGTCACAGGAGCTGGCGCTGTGGTGCAGTGGTTAAAGCCCCAGCCTGCGGTGCCAGCTTCTCTTCTGATCCAGCTCCCTGCTAATGCGCCTGGGAGAGTAGTAGATGGCCCAAGTCCTTGGGCCCCTGTACCCATGTGGGAGACCCTGAAGAAGCTCCTGGCTCCTGGCTTCAGATCGGCTCAGCTGTGGCGGTTGCGGACATTTGGGGAGTTAACTAGAGGATGGAAGACCTCTCTCTTTGTCTCTGTAATTCTGTCTTTCAAATAAATAAATATTTAGAAAAAAA
The DNA here is from genome assembly GCF_051225735.1 of Oryctolagus cuniculus. Lineage (NCBI taxonomy): Eukaryota > Metazoa > Chordata > Mammalia > Lagomorpha > Leporidae > Oryctolagus > Oryctolagus cuniculus. Next base: position 10,285,294 of record NC_142871.1, on the reverse strand, counting down.
AATCCAGTCATACCCATCCCTATCACCTTTGACCTGGTGAAAACTTCCCCAACCCATGTGGTTGGTTTTTTATATAACTTCTTGTTCCTCATCCCACTAACTCAAAACCCAACGCACCCCGTAGCTTCTAACCACTAAAAACCTAATGGTCAGAGTCACATAAACAAGTTCCCCTTTTGTTTTCTTTAAACTAGCCAACCCTCATCCCTGCAGGAAAGCCCAAGGGACGATGTCCATGGTTCTTAAGATAGATGCCTTCCTACAGGCGCTCTCTTGCTCTCTGCTCACCCACCGGTTCCCACTGGCCTCCTGCAGGCACTCCTAACTTCTCTGGGAACTGTGAATAATAAGTTTCTTGTTTAATGTTTCCTGTTAATGTTTAATGTTGGTTTAATGTTGTTTGGTTTCACTTCCTCATGTATCTTCTGTGACTGACACAAGCGAATCTAACTTTTGGCCACTTTTTTTTCTTTCTTCTTCTTTTTTAAACAATCACATAAGGAAGCATTTATTTGAGGTTTGACAAGAAATCATACAAATAAGGTTTGTGTAAACACAAGTCCATACTGAGTCATCACACAGATAGCAAAGGACAAAGTAAAAATGAAGAAAATGAATTGGTGGCTATTTACAGTTGGACATATAATCATGTTAGATCAGCAATCTTCAGAATTGTCCTGCAAGATGGCTTTCTTCAGCATCTCCTGTTTTCCCAAAAGTCTTCCTGTAGTACGCTGCTAATTGTTTCGGTGACTGTCACCCATCAAGGTGTCTTGTCCTAAGTGCTGTGTGGCCATTGTGGTCTGCATCTCTCTGTCCATACCAACAATTCTCATAGTTATACCCATTTTAATCATATCCACCATAGCCATTACAGGTTTGTTTTTTTTTTTTTTTTTTGACAGACAGAGTGGATAGTGAGAGAGAGAGAGACAGAGAGAAAGGTCTTCCTTTGCCGTTGGTTCACCCTCCAATGGCCGCCACGGCTGGTGCGCTGCAGCCGGCGCACCGTGCTGATCTGATGGCAGGAGCCAGGTACTTCTCCTGGTCTCCCATGGGGTACAGGGCCCAAGCACTTGGGCCATCCTCCACTGTCTTCCCGGGCCATAGCAGAGAGCTGGCCTGGAAGAGGGGCAACCGGGAAAGAATCCGGTGCCCCGACCGGGACTAGAACCCCGTGTGCCGGCGCCGCTAGGTGGAGGATTAGCCTATTGAGCCGCGGCGCCGGCCGCCACTACCGTTTTGATCACCACCATTGGCACTATTGTAATTTTCATATCCTTGATCATAATAGTTTTCAAACCTTGGTTCCAGTTTTGGCCCTGACCTTGGCCATGACCCCAGTACCACCTCGTCCACCAGCTGCAGCACCCCTTCCTCTTTTTTTTTTTTTTTGTTGTTGCATTGCTGCTTATACGCCTTTGATTTCACACTTCCACAAACCAACTGAATGGTATCTGCTTTCTAACAATTTCCTTACTGGCTCTTCATCTGTAGATGTGATAAAATAAGATCCTTTTATTTGTTTTTGTATCCACCAGAAGTTTGATATTCTCTTTCTTTTTTAAGATTTATTTCATTTATTTGGAAGGCAGAATTAGAGAGAGCAGGGGGAGGGGAGAGAAAGAGAGAGAAAGAGATCTTCCATCTATTGGTTCACTCCCCAAATGGTTACAACAGCTGGGGATGGGCCTGGCTGAAGCCAGGAGTCAGGAGCTTTATCCGGGTCTCCCCAGTGGGTGGCCCCAAGCTGCTTTCCCAGGTGCACCAGCAGGGAGTCGAATCAGGAGCAGAACAGCCAGGACTCAAATGGGTGCTCAAATGGGATGCTGACATTGCAGGCGGTGGCTTAACCTGTTATGCCACAATGTTGGTCCCAGAAATTCAACATTTTCAATCTCTCCAAAGGATCCAAAATATTCTTTAATTGTTTCATCAGAAGTATCTGGGTTAAATCTACCCACAAACCCCCTTTTCAGGGGGTTCTTCCCCGTTGAAAGCCATGGCACTTTTGGGGTCTATTAATCTGCCTTGCAGTTTGTGTTCTTTCAGTCCCAAACACTTATCAACACTAGCAGTATTTCTGAAAAGCACAAATCCAAATCCTCTTGATCTTCCAGCAACTGGATCTGTTTTAATTGTACAGTTCTACAACGTCTGCCAAATTGAGACAAATAGATTCGTCTTTTTTGTTAGGAACATAACCCCTATAGTCACTGGATCCACTGAGTCAGACAAGAACGGAGCCAGACCCACTGGACTCAGACACCACCTGCCTCACCTCCTGTTGCTTCCCAGCCTTACCTCTCCCACTCTCCCTGTCCCTCCCTCCACTGCAGCCAGCCAGACTTTTTTTTTTTTTTTCAATTCCAGAACTTTCCAGCCTTGGTCTCCCTTGAGGTCTTTGCACAGTTTCTATTTTTTAAATATTTATTTATTTATTTGAAAGGCAGAGTTACAGAGAGAGATCCTCCATCTACTGGCTCACTCCCAAAATGGCCCCCAAAGCCAGGGCTGGCCTGGCCAAAGCCAGGAGCCAGGAGATTATTCTGGGTCTCCCACGTGGGTGCAGGGGACCCAAGTAATTGGATCATATTCCACTGCTTTCCCAGGTGCATTAGTAGGGATGTGGATCAGAAGTGCGGCAGCCAGGGCTGGCACCAGTGCCCACATGGGATGCTGGCACTGCAGGTGATGGCTTTACTGGCTGTGCCAGAGCCCTGGCCCCTGCACAGGGTTTCTTACCCTTCAGTTCTCTGTGTAGACCTCTCTGCAAAGCTCCTTCCCTTGAGCCCTGTCTCTATCCCCTGGATCCCACGGTCCTGCTCTGTTTCCCCTTCTTGTATTCACTCTTTGAAATTGTTTTATTACTTACTCACTTATTGTTTACTGTCTGTTCCCTCTTCCTTTATCTCACCAATAAAAACTTTTATCTTGGATCATGTTATATCTCTGATGCTAAAACAGGACTTAGCACAAAGTAGGCCCCCTGCCCCAAAATAATTGTGGAGTGAGCGATGTGTACCATATCTTATAAGGTAGGTCTGCATTGACAGCTAAAATCATTGACTATCACGCCAGGTTCTAGTGAGCTTCTTTAGGTATGAGTCATCTGCCCAGGTAAATTAACTGCCATAGGCTTTAGTATGTCAACTATTAATTAATTAATTAACTAATACCTTAATGAAGATGGAGAGGAAAGAAACAAGCACTTCCTAAGAAGACAGCTATAATCATATCAGCATATCTCATTTCCTGTGGAAAATTTAGATGTAATTCTAAAATAAACAATTCATTTCTTTTATTATGGAAAATTTTAAGCATAAACATCAGTAGATGTCAAAACTAGGAATAGCATATTGGATCCTCTTGTACACTGTGTGAACAGACACTAGTGCGGCCCCTCCTCCTAGTGTTTGCTCACACTCTAGGGTAATTCTGTCCCCCCGAGCGCATGTGAAGCCCGGACCTTGCTTTCTGACCAACAGAAGGTGCACATCAGATGTCACCCCTGTGGCTGCGCTACACGAGATTCTGCGTTGCTAGCAGACTCACTCTGCGGATGCTCTTGCTTGCTTGATGAAAGCGGTGGCCATGTGGGGCAGCCCACTGGACAGTGAGCTTCGGCTGAACTTTAGGACCCGCAGGTGCACTCTTTGAGCAGAAGAGAGTTTTCAGTTGACACCAGCGGGGTCCTCAGTCCCACAGCTACAAGTAAAGAAATACTGCCAGTGATCCGAGTGGGCGTGGAAGCTAACTGTTCTCTAGTTGATAAGAACACAGCCCAGACAACAACTTGATGGCATGTGTGAGACCCTAAGCAGAGGACTCAATGTGCCTGGACACCTGACCCACAGAAACCATGAAATGCACCTGTGTTTTTTTTTGATTTAACAGGTAGAGTCATAGATAGTGAGGGAGAGAGACAGAGAGAAAGGTCTTCCTTCAGTTGGTTCACCCCCTGAAATGGCCGTCACGGCTGGCGCGCTACACCAATCCCAAGCCAGGAGCCAGGCACTTCCTCCTGGTCTCTCATGCGGGTGCAGGGGCCCAAGCACTTGGGCCATCCTCCACTGCACTCCCGGGCCACAGCAGAGAGCTGGACTGTAAAGGAACAGCCAGGACTAGAACCCAGCGCCCAACATTTGTGTTGTTTTAAAGCCACTGAGCTTGTGATAATTTGCAGCAACACATATCTAAATACCTAACTCCAACAATTTTCATCCGTTTCCAGCATTGTTTCATCGACACCCCCGCCATGTGTTTGGGGGTGTACATGGGCTGCAGTACTTTAAAGCACGTTCCAGGTTTCATATCATTTCACTTGCAAATGCTTCAGTATGTGTCTTTGACAGATAAGGACTTTTCAGAAGCCTAAAGATGCTCTAAAGATGTGGTCTTATTTGAGTGGCAGACACATACAGATATGGGGGAGGGAGAGTGGAAGCGAGAGAGAGAGAGAGAGAGAGAGAGAGAGAGAGAGAACCGGCGTCCTCATTTGCTGGTTCACTCCCCAAATGTTTGCAATGGTTGGGGCTGGGCCAAGCTAAAGCAGGGACCCCAGAACTCCATTCAGGTCTCCCAGTGGCAGGGACCCAACATCACCTGCTGCCTCCCAAGGTGCACAATGGCAGGAGTTGGAATTGGAGCTGAGCTGGTAAACCCAGGCATTCCAACATGAGAAGAGCATTGTCACCAGCAGCAAACACCCCCCAAAGCCTTTCTAAAGCCATGGAGTCAGGGTACCTTTTATAGTAACTGGAGACCCAGGGAAAAGCTGCTTTCAAGAAACTGTACAAATACATCCTGTTGAGCCCATCAGCGATAGGACAGGAACCGATGAGAGTTTTCACTTGGGCCTGCCAGGTTTATTTATTTATTTATTTTTGCAAGTTGGTTTTTAAAAATAGTACAGCCACCAAGAACATAATTGTCCTTGTAAACTGCTTGCCTATCATATAATATCTAAAATAATTCAAATCCAATTCTGATCATGCATTAAAGGCCCTATCCATTCCTTAAAGACTTTACCTGCTCTCGAATGGGCCCTCATCAATTCCGTTTACTCACACCTCCTTATAACTCCACGCCATCCTCTAATTGCCATTCCCACCCGCTTTTCCTTGCGCGGGAAGCGCTTCCAACTGGCCCCATTTCTTCCCTCTCGGATGAGCCAATGCGTCTCCCCTGGACCCTGCTCTTGAGACTCTAGGAGACCTGCCAGGGCTCTGGGACCAGGGCCACCCTGACCACTCAGGGGCTTCGTGATGTTGGGAACACGCACAGGTGCAGCGCGCCACGTGCCTAGCCTGGAGGAGGCGCCACCGGGCCCGTTGTTGGGGCCCCCTACCAACCACCGAGCCCCAGAACGCCCAGCACCGCGCCTCGCCCGCCCTCGTCGCGGGGCATGCAGGGACTTGTAGTTTTCTTGGTCCCCAAGTCGCGTTTTTTCTCGGAGCCGGACCGCGGAAGGGAACTACACATCCCAGTGGGCCGTGCAAGGAAAGTAAGGCTCGGAAAACCGAGCGTCGCCACCTAGCTGCCTTCACTTACCGCGGCCCGATCGCCGCTCGCGCCCACCCAGAGAGTGCTCGGACCCCGCGAGCGGCGCGGTGGCTCGCCAGGCTGGGGACCGGCCAGGGCCGGAGGGGGCTCGGGCGCAGTGAGAAACAAAAGGCACGACTGTGAGCGCCTCCGGGGAGAGGCGCAGCGCCCCAGACACGCTGGCCGCCGAGGGGCTCGCTCTCGGGGCTGGGGGGGAGAGGCCGCCCCGCTCTGCCCTTCCCTCTCTACGGCAACCCGGCCCGCCCCTTCCCCATTCCCGGGCAGCAGTAGGATCGCCAGCGCCCGGGTGGGGAGGGTCACCAATCGCGCGTGGGGTCCCCGCGGGTCGCAAGAATAGGTTTGCGAGCGGCCCTGCGAATGTCCGCGTCCCGAGGCCGGCCATACAGCCTCGGGGGGCGGCCGACCCCCAGGCTCACCCGGGCGATGCCACCGGCAGCCCGGGCGCCTTCCTCGCGGCCACGCCGGGCCGGAAGCCGAGGGCGCCCGCCCGCAGAGGGCCGGTGCCCGGGCTCGGCGGCCGGGAGGAGGAGCAGAAGGAGGAGTCCGGCTGCGAGGCGCGGGCGCCGCCGCCCACCCGGCCCTGAGGAGGCGGACCCGCTCGGAGCGCCGCGCGCGCGCCGGGCTCAGCCTCGCAAACAAGTGTCTGTGGCCGTGTCCCCGCGGCCCTGGTCGCGCCGCCGGCTGCTCCGGGCAGGCACGCGAGGGGCCCCCGCCGCCCTCCGCCCAGGCGTCGGCAGCCCCGCGCAGGGGCCGCGGAGCCGCTCGGGCGCCCGGCGCGCCGACGCGGGGTCGCGGCGCGAGCAGCAGCGCCCGTGTTCCAGCCGAGCCGCTCCTGACAGAATAACGTGCGTGGCTGTCCCCACCCCTGGGAGGGGTCGCCGGTGCCGCGAGCTGCCGCCCAGTTCCCAGCGCGCTCTCCCGGGAAGATCCGCCGCCGGAGGAAGGCGCAGAGCCCACCTGGCCGAGGCGCTCCAGTGGCGCCCGGGGAAGCCGCCGCCGCCGCCGCGTGTCCCCTCGAGGCTGGGCGCTCGGGGCTCGGCCGGCCGGAGCCGACGCGCGGCCGCGGGCCCGGGGCCGAGCGGGTGGCCGCGCGAGGGGGCGGGCGCGCGGCGCCCCGGGGGCTGGCCGGGCGGCCCCCCGAGCTCCGCGTGGCCGCGGCGGCCCGGGACGCGGGCTGGACGCGACGGAGGAGCGCTGCCGTGGGCTGCGGGCGGACACCGTCCCTGTCGGAAGGGGCCTCTGCTATGCCCGTGGGGCTCCCCGGCGGGCTCGCCTGGGCGTCCTCGGCCGAGCGCTCGCCGAGCCGGCAGCCGCTGTAGCGGGCGCGGCGCCGCGGCTCGGGGGGCGGCCCGGGGGCCGGCGGCGGCCGTGGCGCGGCGGGGCCCGCGCGGCCGGGGGGCTGCTGGGGGCGTGCGCCCCCCGCCGGCTGCCCTGGTGGATGCCTCCCGGCGGCGGCGGCGGCGGGCCCATGAAAGACTGCGAGTACAGCCAGATCAGCACGCACAGCTCCTCGCCCATGGAGTCGCCGCACAAGAAGAAGAGGACCGCGGCCCGGAGGAAATGGGAGGTGTTCCCGGGCAGGAACAAGTTCTTCTGCAACGGCCGGATCATGATGGCCCGGCAGACGGGCGTCTTCTACCTGACGCTCGTGCTCATCCTGGTCACCAGCGGACTCTTCTTCGCCTTCGAGTAAGTGGCGGCCACGGCCCCTCCTCCGGCCACTTCGGTTTTCTAGAAGCCTTGCCCGCCTCCCGTATATTGTTATATAATGCCAGCCGGCTCGCTCTCTCCTTCCTCTCAGGTCTGTTGCTTTTCCAGTCCCGAGGTGGGGACCCTGGGGGAGGCGTGCCCGGCCCTGCTGCTCCCCGGCCTGGGTGGGTCCAAGCAGGTGGGGCGCGCTCTCGGCCGAGTTTGGGGAAAGCTGCAGACCAGCCCAGGTGTAGCCTTTCGTGGGAAGTGGGGGTGGCGTGGATATCTAAGCGAGGAATAAATAGTTGACTTTTTTTTTTGGTTAACAAGATGTAGGGCATCTTGTTCAGCTCGGTGGGCTAAATTCGCTGTGTAACTTCGCTGAATGATGAAGAATCTTGGCTATTTTAGGCTAAAAAAAAGTGTGGGCCACTGCGTGTGTTCCGCGTGGGATAATTTCATTTTTCATTCTCCTTGCATGCGTTCACTCTTGATGAGCAATTTCTGATTTGCCATGAGGTTTCTAAACTCTACCTTTAGAAAAGTTTCAATTAAAAAAAAAAAGGTTCAAAACAGTTAAGGAACAGGTGAAAGGCGAGGTTTGGCCCTGGTACAGTGTGACACTGCTGGCGACTTTGAGTCCAGACCCCATGCTTCTGCACCTCAGGGATTTCATCTGGAAAACAGTACATGGGAGTCTGTGCCACGGCAGGAAGAGCTCGTGGGCCAACAGCGGCTCTCCCGCTGCCCACGGGGAAAGGCCTGGCTGTTAAGTCATGAGGTCAAGTGGTTTAGCCGCTTTCCACGCCGACGCCAATTGCTGCTGATCAGTCCTGCCTCTGGAATTCCCAGCATCCTGCGATCATTGGAAGTCCTAGTTAGACTTGCACAAAGGGGTGTGTGTGTAGGGCATTCTCTGAACTTCCATATGCCATGTTAAGAGGCACCGTACACCTGCTCTGTCCACGTCTCTTTAGGGTTCTTTAAGACCTTCCGTGTTATTTACTGTGGCCACCAGTGAAGTGCTGGTAGGCTCTGGAGCTGTGCTCTTGGAAATGTGTCTCATTCGCAAATGCACGGTCTCTTGACAATGTAATACTTCTGCAGGGAGACAGGAGGTGTCTGGGCGCTGTGGGATGGACGGGTTAAAATGGGGAGGGGGAGGGAGTTCCTGCGCACCCTCCCTTCTCACTCCATCGCCTGGCCCCCATTTCTGACTGTGTGGATTTTTCAGGTGTCCCCTAGAAGTGTCCCTCTTGTGCATGTTTGAGGCTGGTTGGGGGTTCTGTTGGGGAACCTGTGGCAGGCAAGGCCCAGAGTGGTGAGGGTGGATGCTGTGTTTCCCACTGTAGGTCCTGGGCCAGAGCCAGCTTCCTTCCCTATGGGCCCTGGGGGGCTGGAGGAAGGGGCAGAGGTTTGCCTAAGTCTGCGTCCTACCGGTGCTGGGATGATGCTGCCCTTTGGGTGAGCAGGAAAGCTGTCTCTGATGGCAGCTTTAGTATAGGGGGCCCTCCTATTGGAGGGCATTCGCTGTGTACCCAGCGGTGAGAAAGTTTTGAGCGGATCCATGTGGGCAGTTTTGTTCCTGTTAGCGATTTTGAGAGTGGAGAGAAGTGGTTGATTATGTGATAGTGCTGCAGAGCGCCAGCCACAAGTGTGTTCACGCGGGATGGGGCTCTCTCATGTGCTATATATACCCAGACCCCACTGTGTGGTTAGGGGCCTCGCCCGCCTCCCGTTACTCAAGCTCTCTAGTTTCCTTTGTTCAAACGTAGCTGCAAACCCAACCATCATAAATCCATTTCCGTTTCTTGATGTCTCCGTGTGTGTTCTCCCCAGTTCCCCGAAGTCCTCACTAGCAGGTTATTGAGCGTCGTTTTCTGCGTCAGAGTTAACTGCCGACTGCAGGAGTAAGCATGCGCTTTGGGATTTTATTAGCTGTTTGCAGTGTCATTTTTACATCAGCTCTGTGGGAGTGTGTGTATGTGTTGGCGGGGTGGTCTCCGTGGGTCTTGCTTCACCCGGACAATTTGAAATTTCAAGAAAATAGGAGGCTCACCCTAGCGAGATGCCACAGATGAGAGAAATCATGGGGCTGTTCGAACTGTCGAATATTAAGATTTGGCCGAGAATACTTGTCACTGAGCTTTTAAGTTCCTTATTCATTGCTAATGACAGAGTGAAATTAAATGTAACTTTGACCAAATTAATTTGCTGGAGACTAAAAGAACCAATTAGCCACACACATAGGGAATGCAATACTGTATGAGCAGGCTACTCACTAAGCGAAATCCAGGAAACCGCCAGTATTGTCTGCTCCCTGCCTTTCTTCTGACCGTCCTTTCGTTATTTATTGAGCACATACTGTGTGGTTCCCTGGTTTGTTTAATTTTGTGTCTAGATAGGTTTTAATGTTGATAGGACTCATCATCAAATATTAGAATCTGTGTTTGCCCAGTTACACAGACACAAAAAAGCAATGTGAAAGGAAAAACACGTTAAGTTCCAAATTTAGTTTCAGACCTCTTTATCTATGACTCTTCTTTTCTTTCTTTCTTTTCTTTTTAACATTGATTGGTAACTCTGCCTTTCAAATAAATCAGAGAGAGAGCGAGAGCGAGAGAGAGAGCGAGCTTGACAAGGAGAGAACTTCCATCTGCTGGTTCACTCTCCAAGTGACCACAACAGCCAGAGCTCCCAGTGACCACAACAGCCAGGGCTCCCAGTGACCACAGCAGCCAGGGCTCCCAGTGACCACAGCAGCCAGGGCTAAAGCCAGGAGCCAGGAACTCCAGTTAGATCTCCCACATGGGTGGCAGGGGCCCAAGCACTTGGGCTGTCTTCTGCTCATTTCCAAGGAGCATTTGCTGAGAGCTGGATGGGAAGCAGAACAAGCGGGACTTGAACCAGCACTCCTGTGGGCTGCTGCAGTCACGGGTGGCGGCCTACCCCACTGCACCACAATGCCGGCCTGTCTATACCTCTTCCCTCCTCTGCTCTGCTCTGCTCTCCTCTTCCTTTCAAGATTTATTTATTTGTTTGAAAGTCAGAGGTGGAGAGAGAGAGATCTTTCGGTTTACTGCCCAGATGGCTGCAACAGCCAGGCCTGGGCCAGTATGAAGCTAGGAGTATCTTCCAGATCTCCCACGTGGCTAGCAGGGGCCCAAGCATCTTCCACTGCTTTCCCCAGGTCATTAGGAGGGAGCTGGATCAGAAGTGATGCAGCTAGGATGCAAACAGCTGCCCATGTGGGATGCCGACATTGCAGGTGGCGGCTCCCCCCGCTACGTCACACCACCAGCCTCTCTAGTCCTCTTTGTAACCCCACCTCTTACTCCCGACCTTGAACAGATGGACAAGTACATTTGCCCAAGAAAAATGAAATTGTTGGACTTCAGCAACAAGTGCTGCTATTGTCTTCAACCTCTAGAGAAAAGCAGGGTAGAAATGATTATTCCCGTGTTGATGACATGACAGGGTCCTGGAGAAGTGTCGTGATCCCTAAAACCAGGGCGTAGTTAGCCGGCAGCTTCTGATAGCCTGTGCTCCTTCTGCCACATTGTGCTGCTCCCTCCAAGGATACAGCACTGGGTAAAGGCGTGGATTTTGGAGGGACAGACTCTACAATTCTTACAGCATTGTGACCCTGGACAAATGGTTTGTCCTTTTAAGCTTGTTTCCCGATCTGTCAAATGGGACTAATAACATATACCTTTAGGTGCTGTGCAGACCACATGGAAACAGTGTACCTAGTACGATGCCTGGCACCTGGCAGATGCTCCGTAAGAGGTACACGTTGTGAGAGGACACCTCAGAAGGGGACTTGGTCGCTGTTGCTGAGTTCATTTAAAGAAGAGAGAATGTCGGTTCCTCCGCAAGGTGGCTGATCGCTTACGAGAGTTGAACAAATGTTGAACTGTGCCGTCGGCTGCTGAAATAGAGGCCTTCAGATGGGTCTCGGGAGCTGCGTGGAGTGTGGCTCAGCCCTCCCGCCTGCAGAGCGGGAGGCCTGCGGGGACGTCTGGGCGGCTGCCCCTGTCCAGGCCCTGGATTGCATCCCCAGTTTTGGAGCCACCACCCCAGCACCGTGAAGACAGAAGAGGAAGCTACTGGAAGCAGCCAGGCCGGGAGGGGCTGCTTACCCTGGCAGCTTTCATTCTCTGAGGGAGCCCTGATGGGAAGCCACAGCACTTCCCAGCTGGTGTAGGAGGGGAGGGAGGAAAGCGGTGGCAGTACTATCCAGACATCTCCCACTCCTCGTAGAGGTTCAGAGATGTTCCTCGTAGATGTCTCACCAAAGACCGCACAGCGCCGTCCCTGGAAGGGCTGTTTGGAAAGATGAGTGAATGCTCGCTCTTAGTCTCTCCCTGACAAGCACGCATGGATGGCCGTCTTTTCTTTAGAGTTGAAATTTTGAACGTGGCAGGTGTTTGGATCTGAAGTATTGAAGTTCCCTGGTGTCTTCTCACTCACAGGAGCACAGAGGAGATGAACCGGGAGCCAGGTGAGGTTCCTGCTTTCAGGAGCAGCGTGTGAGGTCGGGGAGGGAGCTGCGTTGCACCTGCTTCTCAGGTGTCACCTCACGCAGCTTGGAGATGTCCCTGGGATTCGAACACTGGACGGGGTGGCAGCGTTCCCAAATGTGTCACCACCGAAAGTCCACTGATGTTCTAAAAGAGCCATGTGCTCTTCTTTCTTTCCTTTCTTCCCTCTTGTCCTCCCTGCCCTTCTTCCTCCTCTTCCTCATCATGATCGTCATTTGGCTAAGGTGCCTCTGAAACAAATGATGCCTAACTGGGAGGCAGTGGAACTGGGGTCCTGTTTGACGCGGAATCTGGGGCTGTCCCCTTGTAGATCAAAGTGCCGTGACTGATGATAATGTCAAAGACAGGATAATGAGTATTGTTCAGTAGAAGGTGCTGCACTTACGTAAGAGCCCCACCTTTTCTCAGCCCTGCCTCGCAGAGATATGCCCAGTTCTCCACCGTCCCAGACTGCGTCTACCAAGTGTTCAGTCTTTGGCCGAATGCTGGCCTCGTCGTCAGCCGACACCATGGGGTTGACACAACATGGTAGATGCCTGTCAGGACCCTCCCTCTTCACGTGGTAGGTGGAGTCAAGGTTCCACAAGAATTTTAGGTGACTTCACAACCCTCACTACTGACCCCTTGACATGAAGTCATTCACTGGTGTCCATGATCAACATATTTAAGTTCCACGCAGGTGAGGATTCTGTTTAGTCCGCCCTTGTTTCCCCCGTACTTGGAATCGCACCTGGCACACAGGAAGCTCTCAGTGAATACGGTGTTTAATGAGTAGTGGTCATGCTGAAATGCTTTGGAAAGGAATGCCCTGTGCTACAGTTTGGCGCTTTGTACAGTTGTGTACCTTAAGAAAATTTACAATTAATGTCTCTTAGAACACATTTGCCTCAGAAACCTTGATTATTTGATATATAATTGTTCTGAATGCAAAATCAAGTGTCATCCATTTTTCAAATGTGTTATTTAAACATGAGAAAGATTCTTCTTAGTCAGAAAGCTTGTGATGGGCCGGGATGTTCTCTTGGCTGCCTGGATGTCTTTCTAGTATTCCTTCACTGGGAGCTAAATGCTTTAAGCATGGGAAAGCCCTCTGTTACCTAAGCACCACCAGCACCTCGAGTGCTTTCTCATTTTATGGTTCCTTGACTTTGACCACTTGCATTTATCTAATACATCTCGTAAGGAATCTATTGACTCATGTTCTCTCTCGGCTACTGGGAAGTGATATGGATTGTGCAGGAAGGACTCCTGTAGTTTCTATACTTGGATAGTGGTGGTTAATTATTTAAGGGCCAGATCTGCATATCCTGACGATTTTTTTCTTTTTGCAGACAGTGTTGCACATAATTTATTCATGGCAAAGTTATTATGTCTTAGCAAGAGAATTTACATTAAAGCTTTCAAGGAAGTGCGTTCATTCTTTTGTAGGTGTGGTGGTTAGGAAAGCCGAGACAGCAGCAAGTGGAGTCTTGTGGTCACTTATATCCAGGAATTTGGGTTTAATCAAATGTCAGTTGGTAAAAGTTGGGGACCATCTAATGTTTTCACTTCGTGCTTCACTAAATACGAGCTTGGTCTCAGTTCACATTTATTTTCATTAACTGGATGATCTTGTATCTATTCCATTTCCTTCTCTAAATGTGTGATATGAGAGTCTCACAAAAGAATATATGAACACATGCACACGTTTTGAAATAAAATGGAACCCAGAGCGTCCAGGAAGCTGCCCCCAGCCCGAACGCTGGCTCAGGAGTCTGCTCCCTGAGGGCATCACCATGGAGCTTGCCCGCCGGCTCTTCTCAGGGGTTTTGAGTGCAGGCAATCCCAAATGGTAGGCTGTTGGGTTTATTTTTCTTTAGAAATATGGCACCATGCCATATAGTTTTTTAAAAAATGATAACACTGATGTCATATGAATTTAACACCAGCACCTCACAAGGTGTTCATGAATGTGTTTCATTCTGCAGATGGCATCACTGTTTATTTTGAAATGATTTCTTTTTTAAAAAAAATGTTTTACTAATATGAGAAGCAGAGAGGCAGAGAAAGAGAGAACTCGTCTATCTACTGGGTCACTCCGTGAATGCCTGCCACTGCCGAGGCTGGGCCAAGCTGAAGCTGGGAGCCAGGAACTCTCTCCAGGTCTCCTGTGTGAGTAGCAGGGACCCAACTTCATGGGTCCTTACCTGCTGCCTCTTAGGGCCTGTGTTAGCTGGAAGCTGGAATTTTGGAAGCAGAGCTGGGACTTGAACCCAGGCACTCTGTTACGGGCATTCCAACTGGTATCTTAACCACTAGGCCAAACACTGACATCTTGAAATGATTTTAAGCTTCCAAAGGAATTGCAGGAATAATTAAAAGAATTTTTATACTCTGTAGACAGGTTCTGCACTTGCTAACATATTTTCACTGTTAGTGCTCTCATTTCCCTCAATTTGCTGCCACCACCCCCGCCCCCCGCCCCGACCACTGGAGGATAAGTTGCAGACATTATGTCCTTTACATCTAAATACTTCAGCGTGTAATTCTTAAGAAAAAGGATAAACACACTAATTGTACCAATTTCAGGAAGCTAAACAAATATTCAAATTTTGCCTTTGTTCCAATATTTTTGGGTTTAAGTTTATCATCTTAGTTTTTTATTTGTCTGATAAGTATTTTGTTTCTCTTTTTCCCCATCTGTTTTCTTTCACATAAATTACATATTTTAAATGTTCCATTTTAGCTTCTTTAAAAAAGTTGTAGGCTATATTTCTTTGTGCTATTTTTAATAATTGCTTAAGAGATCACGATATTCATCTTCAACCTATTATAGCCTGCCTCCAAATAATTGTATTGTGCTTAACAAATGAGGAAAGAAACTTAAGCCACTATAATTCCGCATACTCTTCCCACCCTTTGTTTTCTTATTATCAAATATCTTATAACTATGCATGCTATAAACCCACTAATGTTATTATTTATAAACAGTCAGTAGTATTTGAAAGAAAGATAAATATATAGAAATACAGATACTCTAAAACCAAACATATGCACATATAAAATACAAGCTATATAAGTGTATATATATATATATATGTGCATGTATGTGTCAGATACAAATAATTTAAAATAGACTTTTTAGTTCATCCTCACATATTTACTCTTTCTAATGTTCTTTATTTTGTCCATCTGTATAATTTCCCTTTTAGCATTTTTCTTTTTAATTTGAAAGAGAGAGAGATAGTCCATCTTCTGGTTCACTCCCCAAGTGCCCGTGCCAGGACCGTCCTGTCTCTCATGTATATGGCAGGGACCCACTCACATGAACCATTGTCTTCTGCATGCAAGGGTGTGCATTAGCAGGAAGCTGGATCGGAAGTGGAGGTGGCACTGGAACCCAGGCACGCTGATACGGAATGTGGGCATCCCAAGCAGTGGTGACCTGGACCACAACGTCTGCCCCCACTTTCAGCATTTCTTATCTGCAAATCTGCTGACAACAAATTCTCATTGTTTTTACTTTTTCTGAAAACATATGTTTTGCCTTTATTTTTGAAGAATATTTTTCTGGACCTTTGACACTGATGACCCATTGTCTTCTGGCCTCTGTTGTTTCTGATGAGCAGTTAGAGCTTTTTTTTTTTTTTTTTTTTTTTTTTTGTAATGTTATTTGTGATGTTTTTACAGCTGATTTTCTCTGCATCTTTTGTTTTCGGCAGTTGAAGTATGATCTGACTACATGTGATTTTTCTCTGTATTTGTGCTTGTGATTGGCTGAGATTCTTGGATCTGTGGACTGATATCCACCACCAGCTCTGAAAAATTTTCTTCCAATATTTCTTCAAATATTTCTTTGATCTGTTTTTTCCTTTCCTGGAACTCCAATTACTTGTATCGGATACCATTTTATATAGTTTCAAATATCTTAGATATTTATTCTTTTTTCTACTCTTTTTTTTCATTTATTTTTCAGTTTGAATAATTTCTATTAGTTTGTGTCTAACTTTATTCATCTATGTTAAGCCATTTTTGATATTTTGTTCTCTATTTTGAGCATTTCTGCATGTTTTAAATAGTTTTTGGTGGTCTCCATTCTTCTGAAATTCTCCATCTCTTCATGTCTGTATTTTCTGCTAGATCATTTAACATTTTTTGATATTTATTTTATTTTTAATTTTTTAAAAACAATTGGCAGCTTCTCATTGAGACCACTGAGGAAACAGTCCTTTTTTCTTATTAAAAAGATTTATTTTATTAATTTGGAAAATAGAGACAAAGAGGTCCTCCATCTGCTGGTTCACTCCCCAGATGGACACAACGGCCAGGGCTGGGCCAGGCCAAAGCCAGGAGCTTCCCCCTGGTCTCCCACATGGGAGCAGGGACTTAAGCACTTGGGCCATCCTCCACTGCCTTCCCAGGCACACTAGCAGAGAGCTTGATTGGAAGTGGAGCAGCCAGGACTCTAACTGGTACCCATAAGGGATGCCATTGCCACAAATGGCGGCTAACCTGCTGCGCCACAGTTCTGGCCCCATTTTGTAGTTGTTTTAAATCCCGCTCAATGCCTAACAATTCCAACATCTGTCATCTCTAAATCTCCTTTTTGCCATTGCTTCTCTGTTATGGGGTATATCTTCTTCCTCCTTCCCATGCCTTGTAATTTTTGACTGTATGTCAGACATTGTATGTAAGAGAATCTTGGTGGCTATATTGAGTTAAATTCTTCTTTTCCAGCCACTAGCATGTGGGCTGAGTCAATCTAATTTGTAATTGAAATGAACGTAGGCTTTGGAGATGTTTTAGTTAGATTCCTGATTCATTTCATCACTGGCTTAAGATAATTTAAGGGCAAACTTAGGACTTTTTCTAATTTGAGTCTTGGGAAAACTCTGAGGATTTTTAAAATTTTTTTTAAGTTTTTTTTTTAATTTTATAATTTATTTAAGAGGTGAAGTTACAGACAGTGAGAGGGAGAGACAGAGAGAAAGATCTTCCACCCGCTTGTGCACTCTACAAATAGCTGCTATGGCTGGAGCTTGGCTGATCCAAAGCCAGGAGCCAGGAGCTTCTTCCAGGTCTCCCTTGCAGGTGTAGGGGCCCAAGCACTTGGGCCATCTTCCACTGCCTCTCCCAGGCCATAGCAGAGAACTGGATGGGAAGAGGAGCAGCCGGGACTAGAACTGGCGTGAATATGGGATTCTGGTGCCGCAGGCTACTGCGCCATAGTGCCAGCCCCTCTTTTTGCTGTTACAGCCCAACACCAACTTCCTGAACTGTGCAAGAGTTCTCTCTGGTTTTCAGCCTACCTGCCAGCTTTTTGGGTCACTGAGAAGTTGCCTTTGGTTTTGGTCATGCCGTAGCTCTCTGTCACCCAGGACGTCTCCTCTGCCCTGCTGCCGCGTTCCGGTGTTTGGAGGCTACTGCCGTGGCGTGGGTGAGGGCCTGGAATGCCTCCCTTATTTTCTTGGATGTGCGCTACGGGCAGCTCCCATGGACCTCTCAGCTCTCCTGCCTCGCACTCAGTCTTTGGTGTCCTCTTTGTGCACCTGGTGAACTTCAGTGGGGAGCAGATGGCCGGAGGTACAGATTTAACTCTGGCTGACGCCCCGTAGCATCCTAACGCACATGGCGTCAGTGTGGCCATTGATGTTGGTAAGAAGCTGCGCGCGTTTCTCCTCGCTGCTGTCCGTGTGGATTCCTGCTCCTCCTGCTGCTTTGCTAGGGGTGGGAGCAGCTGTTGGCCTCCCTTTCTCCTGGGAAGAGCGTGACACGTGTAGGCTTCTTTCATTCTCAGCTCCCTGACAGATTTTGAAAACTGTGCTTTTGTAGTTAATCCGGCGTGTTCTCATTGTCAGAGTGGGAGTGATTGCTCTCACAACTTTCGTTGCCTTGTGGTTTTCTTTAGCTGAATATTGTGTTCCTCAGACTCATGTGTGTTTTTGCATATTTATCCACTTATTTTTACTGCTGTGATACTTGATTTGTGTAAATATGCTCCATTTATTCCTCACGTGCTTTTCAATCTTTGACTCCTTACTGAGTCACAGACTTGGGTGTCGCTTTACAGGGTGGAATATTTGACAGCCACTCACAGGTTTTGATCTTCTGAAGTGTTCTCTGGCAGTGATGCGACATCCAGACCCTAATGCTTAGGCCTGGAGAGATTAGCGTGGGATGCAGTGGCTTTTATGTGATGATGAAATGTTTATGGAAACAATAAAGCCTAATCATCAACTGAGTATTGAAGCTATATACCAATCAGAGCGAGGTTTATAGAAATATCTCTATGAAGAATGAGGTTTTATATCGCAGATCTTCCTCTGTTACTTTAATTTGATGGCAGTTATTACAAAGAAAAAAGGCGAAGCCAAGCTTTCCATTTTCCCTCACGTGGAATGGTTTGGGTTTTGAAGCTCTTCTCTGACCTCGCGCTTAACTCACCGACAGCCCCTCTTGTGGCTAGGTCTTCTCTTGGCTGTAGGGGAAGCCTGGTGGAAGGGGCAGAACCAGCCTGGCCAGAGCTCCACAGACTCACCTGTCTCTGCCACTCCGCCTGTGTGTGTCTCTTGCCCCCAGTGCCATGCCTCCCAGCTGCCTAGATTGTATCGTCCGTTCTCGAGGCCTGTCTCCACTCGACTGTGTCTCATATGGTCCATCATCGAGGCCTGTCTCCCCTCGACTGTATTTCGTTTGGTCTATCATCGAGGGCTGTCTCCCTTTGACTGTGTCTCGTATGGTCCATCATTGGGGCCTGTCTCCCCTCGACTGTGTCTTGTATGGTCCATCATCGAGGGCTGTCTCCCCTCAACTGTGTCTCGTATGGTCCATCATTGAGGGCTGTCTCTCCTCGACTGTGTCTCGTATGGTTCATCGTCGAGGCCTGTCTCCCCTCGACTGTGTCTCGTATGGTCCATCATCGATGGCTGTCTCCCCTCGACTGTATGTCATATGGTCCATCATTGAGGCCTGTCTCCCCTCGACTGTGTCTTGTATGGTCCATCATTGAGGCCTCTCTCCCCTCGACTGTATCTCATATGGTCCATCATTGAGGCCTCTCTCCCCTTGACTGTGTCTCGTATGGTCCATCATCGAGGGCTGTCTCCCCTCGACTGTATTTCGTATGGTCCATCATCGAGGGCTGTCTCCCCTCGACTGTATTTCGTTTGGTCCATCATCGAGGGCTGTCTCCCCTCGACTGTATTTCGTATGGTCCATCATCGAGGGCTGTCTCCCCTCGACTGTATTTCGTATGGTCCATCATCGAGGGCTGTCTCCCCTCGACTGTATTTTGTATGGTCCGTCATCGAGGCCTGTCTCCCCTCGACTGTATGTCATATGGTCCATCATCGAGGCCTGTCTCCCCTCGACTGTATGTCATATGGTCCATCATTGGGGCCTGTCTCCCCTCGACTGTGTCTCGTATGATCCATCATCGAGGCCTGTTTCCCCTCGACTGTATGTCATATGGTCCATCATCGAGGCCTCTCTCCCCTCGACTGTATCTCATATGGTCCATCATCAAGGCCTGTCTCCCCTTGACTGTGTCTTGTATGGTCCATCATTGAGGGCTATCTCCCCTTGACTGTATGTCGTTGTATGGTCCATCATCGGGGCCTCTCTCTCCTCGACTGTGTCTTGTATGGTCCATCATCGAGGCCTGTCTCCCCTCGACTATGTCTCGTATGGTCCATCATCGGGGCCTCTCTCCCCTCGACTGTATGTCATATGGTCCATCATCGGGGCCTCTCTCTCCTCGACTGTGTCTCGTATGGACCATCATCGAGGGCTGTCTCTCTTCGACTGTGTCTCGTATGGTCCATCATCGAGGCCTGCTCCCCTCGACTGTGTCTCGTATGGTCCATCATCGAGGCCTGTCTCTCCTCGACTGTGTCTCGTATGGTCCATCATCGAGGCCTGTCTCCCCTCGACTGTGTCTCGTATGGTCCATCATCGAGGCCTGTCTCCCCTCGACTGTGTCTCGTATGGTCCATCATCGATGGCTGTCTCCCCTCGACTTCTTGGCTCTTCATACCATTAGCGTGGACTCTCCTGTCCCCCTTTGGAGATTTTCGAGGTAGACCCGCTTTCACCTGTGATGGGACCTTCTTTTTATTTTAGGGCAGTTTAAGCACATTTCAACACACCATTTAGAAACAAGAATATCATTTCCATACGTCTTCAAACTGGGTTTTAAAAACCGCTGACTGCCAAGCCCGTGGCAGCCGGTGCTGCTGCTGCGGGGCACCGGCAGAATGGGAGGGGGCCCTGCAGGTGGCTGACAGCGCGGGGCGTGGCCCGTGCCCTCTGGGGCGGGCTGCTCCCTGGTGGCCTGGAGATAGGCTTATCAGCCCAGGCTGGCACGCCTGCTCCCTGGCACTTGCTTGCTTGCTCAGGAACAACTCCCCAAGTCCACGCTCTCTCGGTGGCTTTGGGGCACTTCCAGGAACACAGGGCAGCAGTTTATTTGAGCACAAAACACTGGCGCCTGTTTGAGGAATTAACTCTGCTTGCCTCTCCTGGTCGTAGAAATAAGGTGGATCCCCCAGATGTGTTTTCCTGGCGACTTCTTTGACAACACCCGCTGTCGTTTTGTTAGTTTCACTTTTCCCTTTCTCTCTGTGATGCACGGCCCTGTGAGTACTTCCTCTGTTTCGGAAGCTTCTTGTTCCTCTGCTGCTTACCTTGAGCCGTTTCTTCTCCTGGGCCGTATTTGTTCTTTCCTTCTTGCCTTGAACTGGCTTTGTTCATCGCCCTTCTGCTCTTACTTTGCTACGCAAGTTTACATTAATGATTATTGTGGTTGCTGTGGCCTTTTCTTTCTTTTTAAATGTATTGTATTGATTTGAAAGAGGGAGAGGGAGAAGGAGAAGGGAGGGAGGTTGAGAGAGAGAGAAAGGGAAACAGAAAGAAAAGAGAGAAGCCAAGAACTCAGTCCTGGTCTACCTGAAGGGTAGCAGGGACCCAAGTACTTGAGCCATCACCTGCTGCCTCCCAGGGTGCACATTAGCAGGAAGCTGGGGTCGGTAGTGGAGCTAGGACTGAAATCCAGCACTCCTAGATGAGGTGCCAGTGTTTTCATGGCTGTATCAGATGCTTGCCTCTGATCGTTTCTCTATTTCTTTCTTTCTTTTTTAAGATTTATTTTATTTAGGCCGGCGCCGCGGCTCACTAGGCTAATCCTCCGCCTTGCGGCTCCGGCACACCAGGTTCTAGTCCCGGTCGGGACGCCGGATTCTGTCCCGGTTGCCCCTCTTCCAGGCCAGCTCTCTGCTGTGGCCCAGGAGTGCAGTGGAGGATGGCCCAAGTGCTTGGGCCCTGCACCCCATGGGAGACCAGGATAAGTACCTGGCTCCTGCCATTGGATCAGCGCGGTGTGCTGGCCGCAGCGGCCATTGGAGGGTGAACCAACAGCAAAAGGAAGACCTTTCTCTCTGTCTCTGTCTCTCACTGTCCACTCTGCCTGTCAGAAAAAAAAAAAAAGATTTATTTTATTTATTTGAAAGAGTTACAGAGAGAGGTAGCGCCAGAGAGAGGGAGAGGTCTTCCATTCTGCTGGTCCACTCCCTAACTGACCGCAACAGCCAGAACTGAGCTGATCTGAAGCCAGGAGCCATGAGCTTCCTCCGGGTCTCCCACATGGGTGCAGGGGCCCAAGGACTTGGGCCATCTTCTACTGCTTTCCCAGGCCATCGCAGAGAGCTGGATTGGAAGAGGAGCAGCCAGGATTCAAACCAGCGTCCATTTGGGATGCCAGCGCCGCAGGCTGGGGCTTTAACCTGCTGTGCCACAGCTCTGGCCCCTCTATTTCTTCATCCCTCCCTCCCTGCCTCTCTCCTTTTTTCCTTCATCTCCCTCCCCTCCCCTTTCATATTTATTTATTTATTCGAAAGGCAGAGTCACAGAGAGGCAGAGAGAGAGAGGACTTCCATCTGATAGTTCACTCCCCAAATGGCCGCAAAGGCTGGAGCTAGGCCGATCTGCAGCTGGGAGCCAGGAGCTTCTTCCAGGTCTCCCACATGGGTGCAGGGGCCTAAGGACTTGGGCGGTCTTCTATTGCTTTCCCAGGCCATAGCAGAGAGCTGGATTAGAAGTGGAGCAGTCGGGACTCAAACAAGCGCCCATATGGGATGCCGGCGCCGCAGACAGCAGCTTTGCTTGCTGCACCACGGCACCAGCCCCTGCCTCTGACCTTTTCAGATGTGACTTGCATCTCTCTTTCTCCCGTGCTTAGGGCACCTGGCCTCTGTCTTTGAGCAGATTTCTGCCCAGTGGCTTCTGACTCCCGGAAGGCACATCGCAGACAGCCAAGCGCCCTGCAGCTTTTTCTGACTGGGCGCTCCTCATGGCCTCGGCGCTCTCGGGCAGTGCTCCCACTGCGTCCTGAAGCGCCCTCACCTTCCACCCTTGCTCGCCTACTTTCCCGTCGTCTCTTGGACTGCATCCTCCCCATCTCCAGGCAGAGTGCGCTGGCTTTCAGACACCTTCGCCCTTCCCACGGACAGATGGGGTGGGGTTCCCCTGCGCTTGGCTGTGGGAAGAACGGCCCGTGGCGGAGATGATGCTGTGTGATTGCCAGGCTGAGGCTCCTGCCCTCTTGCTTGTTGTCAGGCCCTGCGCCTTGGGAGGCCTGAGCCGCCAGCGTACAGAGCCGTGTGGAGGGAGTTCAGGCCCCCAGAGACGGAGGGGTCTCGAGCCCCCAGCGCGGTGTGTGGGACTTGGCGTGATTCCAGCCCCCAACCCTCTTTTATTAACTACCGCGGTGAAAGGCATGCAGAGCAGAGAGGAACGAGCCGGCTGAGCTCTGCACAGATTGCAGAAGGTTGTCTTCGTGTGAAGTGCTCTGTTTGGGGGAGGCTGATTAAACAGCTGTGATAAGTGGGAAACTTAGCCACCAGGAATTTGCAAGAGCAGCGTGGGACTGGCTTGGGGTATGCAGCAGTTACTATGTGATTAACAGCACTAAAATTAGAGTGCAGAGGTTGGGAATTAAGGAAAAAATATGTTGAGGTGGGTGTTGTGGTGCAGTGTGTTAAGCTGCTGCGCGGGACACCTACGTCCTGTATCAGAGTGCCTGAGATCGAGGCCCGCCTCTGCTTCCCATCCAGCTTCCTGCTAATGTGCCTTGGAGGCAGCAGAGGATGGCCCAGTGCTTGGGTCACCGCACCCACCTGGGAGACCTGGATGCAGTTCCTAGCTCTTGGCTTTGCCCTGGCCCAAACCTGACTGTTGGGGGCATCTAGGAGTGAACCAGTAGGTGGAAGATTCTCTCTCTCCCTCCCTTTCCCTCTCCTTCTCTCTCTCTCTCTCTCTGTGTGTTTGTGTATCTCCTTTTCCAAAAAACAAACAAACAAACAAACATAAAAAACCAAAAAACGGGCTCAAGTCAACTCTTTGCATTGCCGTTCCAGTGTGCTCCATTGAGGTGAGGACAGTGACGGCTGCTTCCTGCCTGCCTGACGGCGCCTCGTCCTTGTTCTCCCGGGGACAGTCGTCCATCTCCCGTGACCTGCTGGGAAAGGAGCCTGAGCAGAGCGGCCTTAGTCTTGGCCCCGGCTCCTTCCTCAGACTGTGCAGTCTGCCCTTGCTCTTGCCTTAACTCCTCCAAGTTCTCTTCCACACCGTGTTTGGTACATGCCAGCGACAGACTCATACATATACCTGTTGGGTGGGAAATGAAATCGATGCAAACCCATTGAAGTCTGCTCTTCAAGTCCTTTCTGTTGTTCTCAGCTTACCAAGTATGCTGTTGTGTGGCTGTCACCGCTGGTGATTTGAGAGAGGTTAGTGTAGAACTGCTGCCCTGGCGGGGACGCTCTTTGACACTGGTGTGTGCTGGGTGGCCTGGTCCCTCACCCACCACCCTTTTAGCCCTGTGTGGCCTTTGTGGTGGTAGCCCGTGTGGCTTTGCTGTCTGCAGGGTCAGATACTGCCCTATAGTTGGGCAGCTGGGCAGCCAGACCCCCAGCAACCAGATCCTGCACGCGGCCGTGGAGCTACAGAATCAAAGCAGTTTATCATCTTGAAGGGTCCTATTTTGGGGTCTTTTAATACCATGAGTTTCCCATACACACATTCTTGATGGCAGATAAGGGCATTTTTGGACATATACGCCAAAGTCGAGTTAAATTCTACAACTATATATGGTCTGTGTGTCTTTCTAAGCAGGGAGAATAATTCTTTGCTCAGATTATCTCACATTTACTAACTTGATATAAATTACCCTGCATCTTTTTAAGAGTGCAACACATACAGATTAAGCTTTAGATTGCTCCCAACGCACACTCCCTGTAGGAGACATGCTGTGTTGGCAATTGTGTTCTTACTCTGTTAGCTCTGTGTAAGTCCAAAAAGGTATTTTCTTGTCTTTTTAAAGGTGGATACTGAAGCTAGAGAAGCCCGCTCTTCCTGTCATAAAATTCCTGTCTGCTCAGGATCAGTATTGCGTTATACAGAAATTCTATTTCTTCTTAGGCTCAAAAAAATAAAGATAGAAATTATTATTTGTTATTTTTTGGAAAAGATTTATTTATTTATTTATTTGAAAGGCAGAGATACAGAGAGAGAAGAGGGGAGAGAGAGATCTTCTATCTGCTTGTTCACTCCCCAAATGATCACAACAGCTTGGGCTAGGCCAGGCCGAAGCCAGGAGGCAGAAGCTTCCTCCAGGTCTCCCACACTGCTTTTCCCAGGCACGTTAGCAAGGAGCTGGGTCAGAGGTGGAGTGGCCAGGACTCAAACGTTGCTCATGTGAGATGCTGGCTCTGTAGGAGGTGACTTAACCTTCTACACTACAGCTCTGGACCCAAAAGTATTATTATTTTCCAAAGATTTATTTATTTATTTGGAAATCAGAGTTACAGAAAGAGAGAGAGAGCGCTTTCATTCGCTGGTTAACTCCCCAGATGGATGTCTGTAATGACCAGGGCCGGGCCAGGCTGAAGCCAGGAACCAGGAGCTTCTTGTTCTCCCACATGGGTAGCAGTTACTCAAGCACTTGGGCTATCTTCCATTGCTTTTCCAGGCCATCAGAACTGGTGCCCATATCATTAGTGCTGACCCTGGTTGGTGCTGTAGAGATGCTGCTTGGGCTAGTTGCATCCCACACTGGGGTGTCAGGGTTCCCAGGTCTGACTCCAGTTTCCTGCTCATGCAGTCCATGGAGACAGTAGTGGTGGCTCAGATGACTGGGCCCCTGCCATCCATGTGGGAAACCTGGACTGAGGCCCAGCTCCTGGCTTTGGTCCGGCCCTGCCCTGTCTGTTCTTGGCATTTGGGGATATGGGAGCGCTCTCTCCAACTCTCTCTCTCCTCTAAATAAATAAATATATAAGTAAGTAAGTAAATAAGAAAAATAAAAAAGGAGCTCAGGTTCTCATGAAGGGGAGCCCCAGGCAAGCATAAAATGGGGAGGGGGAGGGGCTGGGGCCCACGCTGTGGCGGAGTGGGTTAAAGCCCTGGCCTGAAGCGCCAGCATCCCATATGGACGCTGGTTCTAGTCCCTGCTGTTCCTCTTCCTATCCAGCTCTCTGCTATGGCCTGGGAAAGCAATAGAGGATGGCCTAAGTCCTTGGGCCCCTGTACCCGTGTGGGAGACCCGGAAGAAGCTCCTGGCTTTGGATCGGCGCAGCTCCGGCCATTGTGGCCATCTGGGGAGTGAACCAGTGGATGGGAGATCTCTCTCTCTGTCTCTACCCCGCTCTCTCTCTTAAAACAAAACAAAACAAAACAAAACAAAACAAAACAAAACTACAAAAATAAAACAGGGAGGGGCCAAGCCCAGAAAGAAATGGAGAATTGTTGGCCATACTTCCCAGGTTCTCTCTCCCTGGGGTTAGTGTTCTTTTGCTGCTGAAATGAAAGACCCAAACCTACTAGGATGACGCGACCCAGATTTATTATCTCGGTCTGCCAGCTGCTCTCTGGGCTGCCGTCACTGGCAGCCGAGGGGAAGTTGTGTCCTTGCCGCCTGCTCCTAGAGCTGCCTTGTGGCCCCCATCCTTTGTCTTTCCACCTTTCTGTGCCCTCCTTTTGTGCGCTTGTCTCTTTCTGCCCACAGTATTGACAGGCTCTCCCACTCCAGGGACCTGGGATGGCACTGGGCCTATCTAGCGACCCAGGGTGACCTCTCCAGGGTCTTGGCGCCAGCACACCTGCAGAGGCCCTTTGGTGATGGAGGTCACATCCCAGGCTCTGGGGATCAGGATGTATACATTTGCGGGGACCGGTATCTGCCTTCCATGCCCCAGTTCTAATTGTTCCCATGTTAAGCTGGCCTTGATGTTACGAAGACTTTTGCACAAGCTTTGGAGAAGAGCTTGTTAGCCAGATGTCATAAGGCACACAGCGTGCACCCCCCCCCCCCCCCCGGGGTTATCTGTGGAGTTCCTTGGAACTTGGAGTGGGAGGCAGAGTGTCTCAGTGCTTGTTGATGGGAGTGAATGTCACAAGCAGGGGCCAGGGAGGCCAGCTGTGGGCTAGGGTTTTTCCAAGATGGACCATGTGGGGAGTGAGGTAGCAGAACGAGGCAGATGCAGTCACAGCAGGCCCTGGCATCTTACAGGGCAAGGGACCAAGCCTTTGTGCCCTGCCTGAAGTGCTCCTGGCATCTGGACTGCCCAGGGAGGGCTGCACGACCATGGTGGCTGCAGCTCTTAGGTGCAGGCAGTTTCTGAGGAACCCAGCAGAGAACTGGCAGGTGCCAGCATTCCCAGCAGTCCTGACAGAATGAGCAGGAGGTAGGGGGTGGGGTGTGCATGGGAGGGGATTATCCAGCTGACCGCAGCATCCACTGCAGTTAACGGCAGTCGAATGCAGATGGCTCAGCTACCCAGTGTGATGGCACAGGCTTGGGGGAGACACACACAGCTGCAGGGGAAGGAGGGAATCTAGCCTGGCAGGCAGCAGTGGGATCCGGGTAGCCCGCTATGGCCCCAGGTCGTCAGGGCCTGACGCAGAGGAAGCAGAAGTGGGCGGTGACTTGATCTGGTGGAAGTTGGAGCAGTGAAGTGTGTCAGGTAGGGAGCAGGGTCCCAGCCCTGAGACTGAGGTTCAGCAAGAAGCTTGGGGTGGCCCTGGAGTGACAGGCAAGCCCGTAGTTCCCGAGGGTTGCAGAATAGGGCCTGGCTGAAGTGCAGGGACCACGACCAGGTCGAGGCCAGGAAGGGGCTACTAGCCCTGGACGTGGTGTCGTGGCAGAGCAGCAGGTGGTGGGGAAGAGGCCCTGATGGGCGGTAGGCAGGGCTGCTGCTGCTCTGCCTGCTCTGGGTCTTAATCCAGGGCAAGGCAACCTTGCCTTGGGGGCAGCGCAGGGAAGCCAGGTCAACCTGACTCCGGCTCAGCTTCCTGCTCAGCGTGTGACAGACCTGTCTCCCCCGCAGATGATTTAACATATCCCATTACTTGCACTCTCTCTTCACCTAAGACAGAATAATGGGAGTAATTACTGATGTTCTAGAAAAAGCTTGACGTTCCCCCTCTTCTGAGTCAGGAAGACCACGCGGAGGTTCTGTAGGAACACAATAGACTGAATCAGGTTGAGGCGTTTCTCCTGTGTTTCCCCGAGCGGAGAAGGCTGTCCTTGCTTGTTTCCCGTTTGTGTGGTTGGAGAGTTGGACGGAATGGTTCCTGACTACAAGTCAGGTTGTGGTCGCATCACACTGACCAGCGCAAGGAGGACAGCCCTGAGCACGTGTCTGAACACTATCTGTACGATAAGCACTGACGGAGGGAGGTCTGGCAAGTAGCTCGCTCCTTCCCACGGTCAGTTAGGTTCTTGCATCGGCTCCACTCGAAGCGTCTGGTCTGATACACAGGTCAGAATAACTGAGACGTTTCTGAACCCGTGCGATTTTCTGGAGGGGAGTTCAGGCGCCTCTGCTCTGAGGGTGGTCAGCCGACCCTTGTTTTCTGAGTGACAGACAGCACGTACACAGAGGGACAGAGTCAGGCTTTCTGAAAGTCATTCCCTTCAGGTCGCCTGTTCTCTCCCCGACAGGTTCCCCATGGCTGTCTTCATAAACGACGCAGTCTTCTCCTGTCTTGGTCTCTCAGGTCAAGACCTCTTTGTGGAGTAGTCTTGGCGGCCAAGCACAGGTGTGCATTATGTGTTGCAGGTGCTACGCGTACCTGGACAGCCCAGTGCTAGGGAGGGTGCTGCTGGCCGTTGTCAGGGCCTGAGCCAGTATTTTCTGAGTGTTTGAGTCAGTACCAGGCCAGGAGATAACAGGACAAGGTGTCTGCCTCCTGTGTCACGTGTAGTTGTCCGAGGGGCCTTCAAAGAGGTTTTTGGAAAAGTGGAATCACAAGTTCACTGGAGTGGGAAATTGTGGGTTCCATGCAGTCTTTCCGCAGTCCCTGTTTTGCACCCACTCTGGAAGACTCCTCATCTGCGTGGCCTCCTGTGTTCCGTGCCCTTTCTTCAACAGGCTCAGAGCTCTTCTCATACCTGCGCCTTTTCTCTCATAAGCTCCCCAGGAGACAAAAGCAGTAGTCGTTGTCATGTCTGTGAACAAAACAGAACTCTGGAAGAAGGAAGATCTGGAGCATGTGCTCTGTGCTCCGGGGCCAGGGCTTCCCTGCAGGTCTGGGCTAATCCAGACAGTAGCACTCCCAGGTGCACGTCCCCGACCTGTCACAGCTCTGGGGGCTACACGTGATCTTCCCTGTTCTCTGTGGACCCCTTCCCAGAGACCAGGCCGTTGGGATGGCCCTGAGCCTGCCTGACACCACACACAGCACACCCTGCAGGTGCAGGCCCAGGGGCCCACGGTGAGTTACTGGTCTGGTGACTTTGAAAGGGAACAGGGATGCTGTTTGGGGCAGGGAGAGTTTTGCTCAGAACCATTGTGGTGTCGCCCTTGGGCTTGCATTAAGCCTTTCAGAAGCCGTCAACACCAAGGAGTTCTTGGGCCAGGCCTGTCCCCATCGCCACGTGTAAGTAAGGACTACACTAAACTGTAAGGCGCAGTGTTGGGTTGTTCTGGCTGTTCACGGCTGCTCAGCTTTTCTCACTTTCCAGGCCTCTCCCTCCTGCTCCCCTGGACCACTGTGGGGTCGCTCCTGGAGCACGTCAGAGGGGCTCACCTGCCCTCCAGGCCTTGTCAGTCTTCTCCGGTGTGAGAGATGCTGTGCTGCTGTCATCTTTAGATGAAGGTGGAAGGTGGCCGTGGGGTGAGGACTGGGCCCCTGCTGCGTACACTCCCGGGCAGCAGCCTTCAGACCTTCAGGGCGTGTCCTACGTTAAGTGGTGCATCCCTGGGATCCAGGATGTACATGTGTTTGCATGCACACGCACAAATTACTCGAAGTAGCACTTACCCTGTCCACGTGCGGTGAACGCTTGTATTCTGTCCCGTTTTATTCTGGATCATTTCACTTAAACAGTGCATCTTGACCCACTGACTTGATTCGTGACCCGCAGCCTGCAACCTGGAAAACACTGCTGCGTATCCCAGCACCCAAGTCACTGCTATTCTCAACACCCGTTCTCCCATGCCCGGAACTCCTCTACGCACCTCCAGCTGTGCACCTGTGAGGTGCAGCCAGCCTGTTTCCTGGTTTTACTCAAGCACGTGTGGTCTAGGAAGCCCTCCTGATGTCCCTGGCAGTACCTGGCTGCCTTCCCATGAGTCTCACTTGTTCCTGTGACTCCAGCCCTTACTAAGGAGTGCCAGGGCTGCCCGGCACGCCACTCTCATCCACTGCCTTATTGACCTTTGTCTCAGGGTGTCTGGTGTCAGCGTGTAGCTCTCTGGACATACCACGTCAGTTTTCTAAGACTGCATTACAAACAGTAGTGCCTCAAGTGGAAGAACCAACAGAAACCCACCTTAAACCCGAGCAAGCCTTTCCAGGTCTCTGTGCCTGTGCTGTTTGCAGTAGGCGCGTTTGTGCATTGGTGTGTCAAATAGTGGACTTCTAACAACTCTTTTTAGAAGCATAAAAATGTGTAAAATCAGATTTTTTTTCAAAATACTGCTTTTTTCTGTAGTGTTTACTATGATCCATCTCTTGGTAAACTGTTCTAGAATTTTACTGGCTGTATACAGGAATCTTGTGATCATACATTGGTAGGATTGGCAAAAGCTCCCCCATTGGGCAAATGTGGAAACTGTGGCCCAGAGGTCAGGCGACTTTCCCACACTGCCCAACAGCAGTGGCAGGTGGAGCCATCCTCTGGTTGCTGGTCGAGGGCCTGCTCTCCGAGTCGTTCATTCTTACTGTGATAAAGGTGACAGAGGGAGCAGTGCTGTGCATGCCACTGTGTGAGCCCACATCTGAAGCCGTGGGCATCTGCAGGCTGGCAATGTCTAACTGTTGCTTTCTGAACTGGACATGGGGCCCTGTACGATAAAGCACGATACCGGTTCTCACCGGAGTCCACAGCTTTTGCTTTCTTCTAGAGCACCTGCTTTTGCTAAAGGTCTTGGCACAGAAAAGGAAATGTGCAGAGAATTCCCAGCACGGGGTCTTCAATGGGACGAGGAGCTTTTACACAAAATTTCTTCGTTTTGTCTCTTTCAGCAAATCCTGTTTTGATGTGTCACGAGCTGTACCAACAGTAAATAACCTTTTATGGCATTGGCCAAAGCGTATATTTTGTGAACTTTGTGGTCACATGGGAGAGTTATGATGGAATAATCTCTTTGCTTTTTTTTTCCCCTTTCAATTTTAATCCTTGCCCAACCTGTCCCTGTCTTTCTTCCACAACTCCTAGGACCCTGCGCTGTTGTTTTCCTCCTTGTAAAAATCGGTCTGGGGCTCTGTCTTCATTTTGTCGTGTTGCTTCTGTGGGACGGCCGTCTTCCCCGTTTCAACCAACCACTCCAAATTAACTTTGGCGCTGCCTCTTCACTAAGAAGGAAAGCTCATTTCTCTGGAGCTGATTAGCTAAGCAGAGCTCATTAGCTTAGCTTAGTTTAGCAAGTAGGCTCTCATTAGCTAATGTGACACCGTAACACGTGCACTCCCAGCCACTGGTGCTGAGAGCACAAGAAGCGGCCAGTGGGGCTCTGGGCCTCTCAGAGCCCAGGACACCTGCCCACAGGAGGGCAGACCCCCTCACCTGCCCTCCGCCCCCCACCCCCCACTGGGCTCCTGTGCAGCCAGCTCCCATGTGTGCCTAGACAGGTGCTGGCACAGTGGGCATCCAAGATGGAGCAGTTTGCGGTGTGGCCTGCCTGTGAGTGCCGGGCACAGTTAGAATCTTGGTCCTTACACAACCCAGACGGTAGACACTGTTAGGAGTTCACCACGAGATCATTTACCCTTCCAGCCTATCTACCGTAGAAAATAATACTGGGTTTGTTGAAAGTGGGCAGGTGGCTCTGTGGCCTCCTCAACTGATTTGCAGGACCATCATGAACCAGTCTTTGCCTTGTGAGCACTCCCCAGTGTGTATTCGCCAGCTGCTGTACCGCGAGTGTCTTCCCACGTCTCAGACCATTTTCTGTTGCTGTGCGGAATACTGGAGACAGGTGATTTATTAGAGTGGAGTTTGTGTCGGCTTATGGATCTGGAGGCTGGGGAGGCCAGGAGCACGGCACCAGCGTCTGCGGGCTCCTGCTGAGGGGCTGGTGCTGCTTCAGCTCAGCTCGTGGCGGAGCGCGACGGGCAAGCGAACGCGTGGGAGAGAGAAGAATGCCGGCCGTTTGCCTTGGCTCGGCCACCATCCTGGAGCTGAGTCGGTCCCACGAGAGGGAGGAGGGAAGGAGCTCACTCATGAGAAAGGCGTCAGTCCACGCGTGAGGGCTCCTGTGGCCGACACCTCCCACTGCCACCGCAGTGAGGAATCGAGGATCCGCACATGACCGTGGGGGAAAACCATCAAACCAAAGCACACCGTTTCCCTCGAAGGTGCCCCTTGTAGAAGGAATGAAAGTTCTTCCTCGCAGCAGTACGCAGAGGATGAACCTGCCGCCCGGTGCTTGGTTCCTGGACACTAAGTGGAAGCTGGATCCTTTCCTTTGACTAGAAAAATAAAATATAAATAATAAACTATATAAAATAAAATATAAATAAAAATATATATAAATAAAGTAAAAATAAAATATAAATAATAAAAACTATAAAACCTATATCTTATTTTTAAGATTAATTAATTTCAAAGCCAGAACAACAGATAGGGAGATCTTCCGTTGCTGGTTCATTTCCCAGATGACCACAAGATCCAAGTCAGGGCTAGGCTGAAGCCAGGAACCAGGAATTCCATCCTGGTCGCCCACATGGGAGGCAGAGTCCAAGCACTTGGGCCATCTTCTGCTGCCTTGCAGGTGCATTAGCAGGGAGCTGGACTGGAAGCGAAGCAGCAGGGACCCGAACTGCTGCTCTGATACAGGATGCTGGCATCACAAGTGGTGACTTAGACTACTATGGCACCAAGCCAGCCTCTAAATAAAATTTTTACTTTAGAATATTCTAGACTTTCAGAAAAGTTATGGAAGTAGTACTACATAACTTTTCAGTTTTACCCATTCATGTGTAAGTTCTTTTTCATATGTATTGCCCTTAATACATTTTCTAGTTAAGAGTTAATGAATAGATTCCTTAGGCACTGCTGAGGGATCAGGAAAAAAGATATGCAAAACAAGTGACTCAGAGATAAGGAGGGGAAGAGGCAGCTCTCCCAGGTCAGCCAGGTAGAGCAGGGTTCAACCTCAGAGAAGAATGGGAGAGCCTAATGCTTCTGTTTGTTTCCTGTCTGTTGGAGGTGCTTATGCTAAGTAGCACAGGAATATTTGATGTTCAGGTCTGAATCCAGACATGGGAAACAAGGAGGGAAACCTACCTGAGAACGCTTGGTGCCACCGAAATCCCACTGCAGAACCTGGGGGAGGTGCATTCAGAAGTGTGTGAGTGTGTGTGTGTGTGTGTGTGTAAGGTGCTTTCCTCGTGGACTGTAGAAATTACAGTCAGAAAATCTCTCCAGGTGTCTTCATTAAAGGCAGTAGTGATGCTGTGGAAAAAATACTGTGCATTGAAAATAGGCATCACCCATACTTGTATAAGGAACTGAATTTGAACAACAATTTCCCAATGAGAGTGACTGTTTATTATAGCTGACTTACGGAGCTTGTCACCTTACAGTGAGGCCATGGTTAGTGTTAGGGTTGAACTGCTGGCCCCCAGCATCAGATACTGTCCCCTGCACAGGAATGTCGTGATTTTGTAGTGATTCGCTGTTAGGGAGGTGATGTGAGGTGGGGTATATGCTGGGGATTCTGGAAGGTCACCCCCAGCCTCTATGCCCCAATCTTTGTTCTTCCTTCAAAAGAGGATCGTGCCACCCTTGGCAATTGGTTGTTTGACTTAAGCCTTGTCCTGCTGGACAAGGGTTGGGGGAATCTCATCACGTTGGTAGCATACTGCTCCCCTTCTCCCCTGGCCTGAGGCTCTCAGGGGAAGACGGGAGAGGGATGGTGTGGGGACGGGGGCCTGGGAGAGAGAGGTTGCAAGGACTGAAGAGTCACAGTGACCCTTGCATTTGGGTTTTTTCTGAGCCTTCATTCTGCAATGCCATTCCCAGCTCGGATGCAGAGTGCCCTGGATGCACGCGGTGTTTCCATGGAATGGGCGCCTGGTACAGGCCCCGCATCTTTACACAGGCCACAGGTTCTTCCAACAAACAGCACTGCAGCGCAGGTGGCTCTGTGGCTCCGGGAGGGCAGCTGAGCAGCCCCCAGCTCCCAGCTAGTGAGGCAGCAGAACTGGGCAGTGACCCTGGGCACTGGCCGCAGGGCTGCTCTCCTCCCTGGGGGTCCCACACACCCAGATGCGCTGTAACCCCCTCCTCGCCTGAGTGCTGAGTACAGGAAGCAGCATAGAGGTGGCCCCTGGATGGGGAGCCCTCAGCCTCATAGGATTCACTGGGGATAGACGTCCCAGTCCTTTTATATTTTCCTGTTTGCTGACTTCAATTAAATTCTCTTTGTTAAGCCAAATTACTAGATGCAAAAGAACTTTCCAGCAGCCTCCCAGAAGGAAAACTAGTTCTTGGTATTCTTCCCAGCATCAGGTGAAATCCCCAAATAAGTGATGGATGCTGCCTGGCCCAAGTCACTTTTCACCTGAGAAGATGGTGTCACGTCCTCAGCTCTCAGGCGAAGGGGAAATAGAGGAGGTGACTCCTTTGACTGCTGCCATTGGTGCTCTGGCCACAGACTCGCAGGAGGTCGGCGCCTTCATCCTCAGGAAGGCCAGAGCTGGGGGCTGACGTCATCGCCTCATTAGGGTCCAGCAAGGCCAGCGCTTGTCCCTGCTGCCTGACTGTATTCAGGGTGTCGGGATGGCAGGGGAACTCAGAACTGAACCACTCGAGTTGAGCAGGGAACCTGCCTCTAGAAACTCACCATCTGCTTCCAGGAATCAAAGATTCAGGACCAGGTTTTGAAACGCGAGTCCTCCATGCTTTAGGTACTGCCTCCTTGCTAGGATGTAAGAAACTCTGAATGTTATCTATAATGATTTGCAGACTTTTAAGCCAAAAATAATCTTGAAAAAAACTCATTACAAGCTCAATTATCAGGCATCTTCGAAAGCACCGGCTGCAAGGCAAGAGCTAGTGCTATTTTATTATTTGAAAGGTAGAGTTACAGAGAGGCAGAGGCAGAGGGAGAGAGAGAGATCTTCTATCCGCTGGTTCACTCCCCAAATGGCCTCAATGACCAGAGCTGGGTTGATCCAGAGCCAGGAGCCAGGATGTTCTTCCAAGTCTCCCATGTGGGTACAAGGCCCCAAGGACTTGGGCTATCCTCCACTGCTTTCCCAGGCCATAGCAAAGAGCTGGGTTGGAAGTGGAGTAGCCAGTACTCGAACCTGTGCCCATATGGGATGCTGGCACTGCAGGCTGCAGCTTTACTCACTATGCTGCAGTGTTAGCCCTAAGCTAGTGCAAGTTTGTAAAGAAGTAGTAGCATCCCACAAATCCAGCTCCCTTGGAAACCCTGTTGGATGTGGCTGATGATGGGGGTGAAAGATGCAATGTTACCTGCCTTTAGCAAGATATTTTTTTTAAAAAAATATTTGATAGGCAGAAAAAAAGAAAAAGACATATAAAGCAAGAGCTTCCATTTGCTGGTTCACTCCCCAAATGCCCACAATGGCTAGGACCAAAGCCGAGTGCCACCAGGAACTCAATCCAAGTCTCCTGGTGTGGGTGACGGAAACCCAGTTACTTCAGCTGTGACTGTTGCCTCCCAGGGTTTCCATTAGCAGGAAGCTGGAATCAGGAGTGATCTGGGTACCAAACCAAGGCACCCTAGTAAGGGTTGTGGGCGTATTAACCAGCATCTTAACTCCCACTCCTTAGCAAGATACTCAATTCCACGTTTAACGTGACAGCCGTAGACTGGCTGGAGGACCTGGTCAGGGTGAGTAGCCCATAACGTGCAGTTGATAAGGATTCTGGTCCCACTTTAGACCTAGGGATCAGAATCCCAGGGATTGGGGTGGAGTGGTTTGGTGGGGGTAGTGATACAGCAGAGGAAATGACCTTTAGTTACAGCTTCAGTGAATGAAAAAGACAATTTCCAAAAGCTGTATTCCAGGGTGCCATTTATATAACAATCTGAAAGTGACTGTGTAGAGATGGCGAACAGATGTGTGGTTGCTGAGATGAGGGAAGGCGCTGGGGACAGCACAGTGAGTTCCTTTGTGTTGCTGGGACAGTTCTGAGCTTGATTAATCTGCGCATGTGGTGTCATGAGGTTATACACAGAGATATGCCAAATAGATGCTTGCACATGGAAAAGAGTGCCTTCGAGTAAGGCCGCCGTCCAGGTCACTGTGCTATTGTGCTGTGTTAGCCAACGTCCTGTGGTTATATGAAATGGCACTGTTGGGGGAAGGTGAGGGATAGCTTTTTCTTTTTCTTTTTTCTTTTTAACATAGAAAATAAGATCTGTGCAAAAACAGCTTACGGTTAAGGAAAGTGGGCAAAGGAAGAAGAGAGAAATGTTGACTACTCTTGGCAGTATTTTTGGTAACTTCTTGTGAACCTGTACTTATTTCAAAATAAGAAGTTACAGGGGCCGGTGCTGTGGAATAGTAGGCTAAGCCTCCGCCTGTGGCACCAGCATCCTATATGGGCACTGGTTCCTGCTCTGGCTGGTACTCTTCCAATCCAGCTCCCTGCTAATGCGCCTGGGAGAGCAATGGAGGATGGCCCAAGTGCTTGGACCCCTGCACCTGTGTGGGAGACCTGGAAGAAGCTCCTGGCTCCTGGCTTTGATTCTGTCTAGCTCCAGCTGTTGCGACCTTTTGGGGAGTGATCCAGTGGATGGAAGACCCCCCCGCCCCCGTCTGTAACTCTGCCTCTCAAATAAATAAATCAATCTTAAAAAAAAAAAAAAAAAGAAGAAGTTGCAAAGGGCTTTCCAGGTCCTGTGGTGTGCTACGACCAATTCAGACTAAATTGTTACTGGGACTGGGCGTCTGTGCCATGGGTGCCCCTTGACTGGGGAGTCACGGAGGGTGGGAGAGGAAGGCCATTTTGTGCTGTGCGAGTGGCCCGACCACAGAAGACAGTTTACAGAGGGAGTTGTCTGAGCGTGGCATGGTCACCGCCTTGAAAGTGCAGGTGCAGGTGATGCAGGTAAAGCGACTGTGGTGACCTGGAGAATGAGGAGCTGTAAGAACAGGAGTGCCGTGGGTCACCCGCGGTGGAAGGGGGCAGCTCGGTGACACGCCGCACCTCTGTGCACACGTCTGCAGGAGAGCGCCAGTGAGCACCATGTTTGGAAAATCAGGTGTCCAGGGAAGGGAAGAGCGAGGAAGTCAGTGAGCGTGTGTGCCCAGCGGTGACAGACACAGCTGCTGTCAAGCACATGGGCTTTCCAGAGTGAGTCTCAGATGGAGACTTGACCACATGGGCCGAGAGAAGCAGGAGAAGCGTGGGACTCCCACAGCTCCACGTCTGGGGCAGCTCCTGCGAGGCCGCCCAGATCCCACGCAGAGGGCGGCTAGAGAACCGGCCCGCCCTCCTCTCCCCATAATCAGACTCTTTTCCCATCACTCAGTGCTGTGGCGCCGCTGCCTCAGCAAGGGGTGTTTCTATTTCATAGTTTTCCAGTCACCTGAAGTAGCAGGTAATGTTCTTTTAGATTTCTTCCTAAGATTTATTTTATTTATTTGAGAAGCAGAGTTACAGAGAAAGGGGGAGAGAGAGAGGTCTTCCATCTGCTGGTTCACTCCTCAAATGGCTGCAA
This sequence comes from Oryctolagus cuniculus, assembly GCF_051225735.1. Lineage (NCBI taxonomy): Eukaryota > Metazoa > Chordata > Mammalia > Lagomorpha > Leporidae > Oryctolagus > Oryctolagus cuniculus. The sequence goes on along the minus strand of NC_142871.1, from coordinate 10,248,312 downwards.
CGGCCAGGGCTAGGCCATGTCAAAGCCAGGAGCCAGAAGCTTCCAGGTCTCCCACATGATCGCAGGGGCCCACACATGCAGGCCATCTTCTGCTGCTTTCCTAGGCATGTGAGCAGGGAGCTGGATGGGAAACAGAGCAGCCAGAACAGGAGTTGTTGCTCGTATGGGATGCTGGCATTGCAGGCAGAGGCGTAGCCTACTGCGCCACAACACTGGCCGCTTAAAGCTGTGTTCAGAGTTAGAAGGCAGCCAAAGATTTCTCACCTTCAGAGAGTGGTGGGCAGACGTGTGGGTGCTGGAGAGCTTTCTCACTGTGTTTTCCGTGGCTTCTCTTTCCTTTCCTGCGGATCCCCATGGAGCCTAGAATGCATTCTTTTCCCTCCAGAAAATCCATGCTGTCTTGGGGGGACGGGGACAGGGTCCCTCAGTGGTGGCTGCTCATGTTGATTTGCTGAGTTACAAGTCTCCCCATATTCTTTCCTGCCCAGCTCGCCAGCAAGGTGGGGGACACCACATGGTCACCCTACATGCTACTTTCCGCACTTACTTCCTGCTCCTGGAAGTCAGCTGTCACTCACGTCGCAGTGTGACAAAGGGTTCCACTGTGACTTGCTGCTGGCTACTTGTTGCTGTAACCCAGGGAGGGCCCAGAGAGTTCTCTCCGTGTGTTATGTACATACGGGTGGCGCTAAGTAAATAGCATAGGCAACAAGAGATTCCGGGTGTTTGCATTCCAGGTTCCCTGCCCGTGACGTGGTCATCGATTCCCTCATGGGTTCCATTTGGAATCACTGCCCTGAGCGATGGAAATGAACTGACAGCCATGGCGACGGGGCTTGGAGTTGGGGGGAAGGGAGGGTGTGATTGTGAGGTCCTCAGAGAAGCAGAGGCTGAGGGGTTAAATGTGCTAGGATTTCTCTGATGCTGGAGGAAACGGGGAGTGCCTGTAGGGGAATGCACCTGACCCCCAGGGAGGGCAGAGGGAGAGCAGGTTGTAGGGCAACACCCAGGAAGTCCAGGGAAGGTGTGGCAGGCCCCTGGAGACCTCTGAGTCCATCAGAGGACAAGGATCCCAGCTCCCCAGGAAAGGGTCCTAGTCTGCTCCCTCCTTCTCCCCCCGACCCCCCATTCAGGTGTTGACTGGGGGAGCCCACAGAGGCACGGCTTCATGCACACAGATCCCACCGAGTTCCAAGGGGTGGGGGCCCTCAGTCTGTGGTGCTCCGGGAAGATGAGGTTGGGATGTTCCATTCCAGGGCTGCCCTGGTGGCGGGGAGGGGCAAAGGCGTTAAATCCACACAGGCAGAGCTGTGATGCGCCCTGTCAGAGCAAAGGATTCAGTCTAGCAGGGGGGCCTGGGGCTCTCTCACCCAGCCTGGGCTGACCTGGACGGAAGGCTTCCCTCGGGGGCTGGGGTCTAAGGAACGAGAGATTAGCTGGGCAGAGTGGGTAAGGAGTGGGTGAGCTTCTGAGGTGCAGCTTCCTCTTGGCACTGTTGAGGAACCGGAAGAAGAGGGGCTGTGTGGACTTTCAGCTGAGCAACGAATGAGGGGAATGAAGCCCCATCAGGTGTGCTCGCAGGGAGCACTCCAGTGTAAGTGTGGAGAGCTGACCAGAGGGACCAGTGGTGGATGGAGGGAGGGCAGGAGGAAGGAGGCTGTGGGAAACCCTCGTGGAAACCCAGTGGAGTGGGCATGGCACAGGTGGTGGCTCAACGGGAGACTTGTGGGTGAAGGTGTTGATGAGTGTGCTTAGGGTGGGTGTGGGGGAGGAAGGATCGAGGGTGGCTCCCAGGCTCCTGGTTTGCAGCCCTGGATGGGTGGCAGGGGTGGAGGAAGAGGTGGATCCTGTGTGTAGGTAGTAGGGCGTGCAGAGGCTGGGCAGGAGGAAGAAGCAGACCCTGGGAGTGGTGGAGAGGGAGGAGCAGGTTGAGAAGGGCGTGTGTGGGAGAAGGGGTGGTTGGCAGTGTCCCCTGTGGGATGAGACGCGGGTCATCCATGGCCTAACTAAAGCTCTTTTAATGAAATGACGGTGGGGACCCAGATTGGAGTGGGCTGCGACGTTCATGGGAAGTGACAAACTTTAAAAGTGTGGCCCTGATGGGGAGAGGAGTGCGGTCAGGAGCTGGAGAGGGGTAAGGGGCTGCAAGGGCTGTTTTTCTTAATGGTAGAGACTTAAATATTTAGTTTGTAAGAAGCTGCTTATTTGGTGGTACAGGGTGTCTGAGGAGGCAGGAGGGGCCGGAACCAAAGCCCAGGTGGAGGCCTTGGCCTTGGGAAGCTGCTCTGTGCAGCCTGGAGAGAGGCGGACACCAAACTGGGACCCTCGGGTGTCCCTGATGGTGGCCGGTCTCCGCAGACGCTCTGTGCCGGTTCCCGCTTGTCATCTCTGACACAGCACACGACCTTGGTTTCGGGCTGGAGAGTGGTGGTGTCTCCTGTTTGATACCGTGGACCCCACGGCGTGGGAGGGGTCCTCCAGTGGATGGTGTTTCTTGAAGCACTGCCAGTGATGCCACCTGGGGTGACCTCACAGCCCGTGATGCTTACAAAGAGAGGGGCACGTGATGAAACGGACAGGAATAGAATGTGGCCGACCATATCAGATGCGTGGCCGGAGCCCAGAGCAGAACCTGGGACTGGCAACCATCCATGTTCAGCCAACTGTTCTTGTACCCACCTGCTGGGGTTTGGGGTTGGATTTTAAATGAACCAGAGGCCAGGCCGAATTTCCCTCTGACCTGCTAGAGACCTCTTTAGCAAATGAGTCCCGTGCAGCTTCTGCGTGAAGAGTGGCGGCCGTCAGCAGGGACTTTCTTGATAGGGACTGAGTGAGTTCTCTTGTTTGCCTGGGCTGGACTGGAGACACGAAGAGAAGTCACCATCTGTGACAGAATCTTCCAGCTGCCTCAAGCAGCCGGAGATTTCCCAGAGCGGGAGGCCAGGCACAAGCAACCGCACAGAACCGCGGAACTCTGAGCGCTGCTTGCCGCCCTGCTCTCCAGTGAGGGGAGGGTCTAGAAATGCTCCCCCCACCACCCCCGTGGGACGGCAGGCACTGGGCCTGGGGCTCTAGCCTTTGGCTTGTTTCTCTAAGAACAAAACCTAAGCAGCCTGAGTCGTGGGCTCTTGTCCTGCCTGGCCTCTCCCAACCTGTGTGCCCGTGGCCAGCGCCCTCCCCCTCCCTGGGCGACACCTCATCTCTGAAAATTGCCGAATGGCCTGCGAGCTGTGTGGCAGCCCTGGCTGCTTCCTCGATGGTGAAATCCGTGGTGCCATTCTTCCCCTCCCACCTTTAAAGTGAAACCAGAGTGAGCTGTGCTCTGCTGTGCTGAGGGGAGGGGAGTCAGAGGAGGAGTTGGAGGGAACCAGGAAGACAAAATGAATGAGAGGGGCTGACCATCCCAGGTGGGGCTGCAGCTGCAGCCGGAGAGACCTGTGGGCTGCCTACGTGCACCTGCAACACTGGGTAGTGTCCATGACACAGAGATACTCACCATCCGTACCCAGTCCGTGGTGCTGTTCGCTGGTTCAGGTGCCAGCCTTAGGAGGTTCTCCCGCAACTTCTCTCCACCTTCAACGTCCTGTCGGCCGACCCGGTTCTGCACCGTCCGAGTGCGGGTCTGCAGCTGCTGCTTTCCAGTCCTGCTGCCTGTCTGAACCACACGTCTTCTAGCTATTTGAATACATTGGATTGGATCTCCGGATCTCTTTGCCTCTGTAAGACTCTGTAGTTAGGAGTTGAAAACCACCCTTGTGAGGTTTCTGGATGTCACGGACCAGACTTCCTAGAGAGGATATGGGGGGGGTGTGGAGGAGAAGGTGGGGGCTGGGCCGGCTCCCCTACGATCCAGAGACTCCGGATGCTGAGCGTGACTCTTCCAAGTTGTCATTCAGCGCATCATCAACAAACCAGCGCGATTCGGCTGTTTCCTTTCAGCTTCCTCCTGTGTTCTGGGCTGTGCTAAGCTCTCGTAACTACTAAAGTGATATTGCAACCAACATCGTCATTACTGTCGATGCTCTCTTTATTGCTGCTTTATCACAGAGCATTGCGAGGGACAGGCGAGTATGAACCTGGACAGGAAGCTGAGGGCAGTGCCTTTCAGAGAACGGACAGAGCTCTCCACAATCGTACTGAGTCAGCTCTGGGGACTGGCGACACGAAGCCCTTGTCACATGGGTGGCAGAGACTTCACGAGGGAAAAGTGCATCGGAGAAGAACTTGTCAGAGATAAGGCTGTGTCACCCCAGCCCCCCGTCACCTTGCTGAACGCCTTAGGATGCAGTCAATGTTGGTGGTAAAAAGAACTCAAAGACAGTGGAATTCTCTTTATTTTTTTTAAAAGATTTACTTATTTATTTGAAAGAGTTTCACACAAAGAAAAGGAGAGGCAGAGAGAGAGAGGTCTTCTGTCCGCTAGTTCACTCCCCAGATGGCCACAACAACCAGAGCTGCATTGATCGGAAGCCAGGAGCCAGGAGCTTCTTCCAGGTCTCCCATGTGGGTGCAGGGGCCCAAGGGCTTGTGCCATCTCCTGCTTTCCCAGGCCATAGCAGAGAGCTGGATTGGAAGCAAGCAGCCGGGACTCTAACTGGTGCACGTATGGGATACCAGCACTGCAGGTGGCGGTTTACCCACTACGCCACAGCGCTGGCCCTGACAATAGAATTCTATAGCCTGGAAAACACCCCCTGTGTTCGCTGGCGTGGAGTTCCGACTGAGTGCCAGGCAGCTAGAGCCCACGGGGAGCTCACAGTCTGTGAGACCTGAAGCGGAGGGTGCGAGTCTGAATCCCAGGCCTTACCCAGACAGGCGATGCTGTAGTTCAAGGAACCAAGACAGTGTCTTCCCAGTTCTCTTCCCCTCTTTAACAGTGAAAAGCAGTATTGTTTCCTTGGACAGCTGCTGCTTTTGTTTTTGCCGCTTGAATATATTTGGCCGCACATTTTCAAATGTTCCAAAGCATCTTTGTCTTCAAAGAGTATTCTAGGAGTCCAGTCAGTACCTTGACCATGAGCCTGGATAAAACTTTAGTGCAGACCCTGGGTGTAGCAGCTGAGCTGCCGCTTGGGATACCCACGTCCCCTTTTGGAGTGCCTGGGTTCAAATCCCAGCTCACTTCCTGCTTCTTGGTAATGCACACCCTGGAGGAAGCAGGTGCTGGCTCAAGAACTTGGGTTCCTGCCACCCACGTTTGAGACACGGTTGGGTTCTGGGCTCTTGGCTTTGCCCTGACCCAGCCCTAGCTGGTGTGGAATTTGGGGAGTGTCTGTCTGTCTGTCTCTCTGTCTCTCTCTCTCTCTCTCTCTCTCACACACACACACATACACACACACTCACACACTTTCAAATAAAAATTTTTAAAAAGTCTTAACATAGGTCTCACTTGATACTGGGCAGAGCTCTGCCTGCCTTTTCTCAGTGATGGAACTAATTCATGCAGGCAGCTCAAGTGGAGTTTTAAGGACTGTTCCTCCTATTTCCAAAGCTCCAGAAATTGAACAGTTCTACTTAAATGGAAGTCGGGAGATGGTGTGATGGGAAAGGGAAGGGGCTTTCAGCTTTCAAATGAGCTCTTTTCAAGGCTGGTGCATCCAATATATGCTGGAGAATCAGTCTTCTGTGGCCACAAAACCAGCAACAGACAAAGCAGATCTGTCATGAGCCACCTGCAAGGCCGTACACGTGGCCCCCTGAGAGCTCTCCAGAGAGCTGGGTCGTCCTGGCAGCCGCCTGTCCTCTGTCCCTGCCCCACTGTCCAAAGCCTGCAGGAAGAACGCTGCTTCGGAGGGTGCCAGAAGTGTCCGTGCAGATGCCTGGGCAAGGGAAGGGTGTGGGAGTGTACAGCCTGCGGCGCTGTGGGCAACGGTCCACTCGGCTGCTTTTGTTCTGTGCAGCCAGGAGCATGTGTGTCTCGAGTCTTCAGACAGACCTGTTTCCGTGCCAGTGCTACCTGCTGCCGGGCGGTGGCTGAGCCCAGCTGTTAGCACGGACTCAGCCTGTGCCTCGCTGCTCCCTCCCCCACCACCTGGCAGCCGAGCACCCTCCATCCTGCAGGAGCCACGCCGACGTGATGGGGCTGTTGAGGGGTGGAGTCGAGATGCCGCTGTGATTCTCCCCAAAGCGCCAGTGTGCCAGGGACACCGTGGGGAGCCAAACAAGATGTTGTCCTCAGCAAAGCAGCGTAGAGCCGGGGGTGGCTGGTGGAGACGAAGACAGGAGAGCAGCTGCAGTGCCACGGAGAGTCCAGAGGGGTCGGGCATCTGGGCGAGCCTCGAGGCAAGGTATGGAGTAAGATCCTGGGAGCTGTGGGCATCACAGCAGCGAGGCGGGGCGGGGCGGGGCGGGGCGGGGAGGGGAGGGGAGGGGAGGGGAGGAGAGGAGGGACATCGTCATCATCTAAGGGGTAGATGGGAGAGCCCGAGCCAGGGTCATTCCCTACCAGCAGGGCCTGCAGCTCCCTGAAGACTCAGTGTCTGCGACGTCATCGCACGTTGGCACAGGTGCACCTTTCTAATAAAATAACTACACTGCAGCGGAATTCAAAGTTGGTGTCTTTCCCGAGAGGATATACTTATAAGGGCCCCACAAAAGCTGAGCTTGAAGAGGAGATCTGGAGGGGCTGGTGTTGTGGTACAGCTTAACAGCATCCTGTATCGGCGCCTGTTTGAGTCCTGACCGCTCTGCTTTGGATCCAGCTCCCTGCTAATGCACCTGGGAGAGCAGCAGATGATGGCCCAAGCGCCTGGGACCCCAGCACCCCTGTGGGAGATGTGGATGGGTTCCTGGCTCTTGGCTTTGGCCTAGCCCAGCTGTGGCTGTTGCCACCTTTGAGGAGTGAACCAGCAGATGGAAGTTCTGTCTGTCTATCTGTCTCTATCACTCTTCCTTTCAAATACATTTTAAAAATTTTTCAAAATTAAAAAAGTAAAATCTAAAAAACCAAGAAGAACTTTGATCTCAAAGTTGTTATTCTTCAATTACCATAGGCAGCTCTTGCTCCATGGACGGTAACAGTGACGTGGGTCATGGGAAAAAGATGTTTGGCTTTGGATTACACTTGTCATTTGGATACCATCTTTCTAATTTTTTTTTTTTTGTTTACTTATTTCAGGGCAGTGTTGTGATATAGCTGGTAGAACTGCTGCCTGTGATACCAGTATCCCGTATGGGTGCTGGTTTGAGTCCCAGCTGCTACACTTCCAATCTAATTCCCTGCTGGTGGCCTGGGAAGGGCAGCAGAGGATGGCCCAAGTGCCTGAACTTGGCCACCCACAAGGGAGATCTGGATGAAGCCTCTGGCTCCTGGCTTAGGCCTGACCCAGCCCTGACCAACGTGGCCATCGTGGGGGATAAACCAGCTGGGGGGAGACACCTCTGTCTCTGTAATTCTGACTTTGAAATACATAAATCCTAACTTTTTAACATTTATTTATTTATTTTACATATTTGAGAGGCAAAGAGAGTGAGAGTGAGTATGTATGTGAGATAGCCCTCCCATTCAACTGGGATGCCCACAGTGGCCAGGGCTGGTCCACACTGAAGCCGGAAGTCGAGAATTCAACCCTTGTGTCCCACACCGGTGGCAAGGATTCAGTACCTGAGCCTTCGTGGCTGACTCCCAGGGTCTGCATTAGCAGAAGGCGCTGCAGTCAGGAGCCAGAGCCGGGACTGGAGTCCACACCCTCACATGGGGTGCAGGTATCCTGACTGCTCCTGTTTTACTTAGGCTCTCTGAAAATTAGTTTGTAGTTTTAAAATTCATACTGAAGAGAAAGATTATAGAAGAAGGGGAAGAAGAAGATTTAAAAACACATTTTCGGATGAATTTCTAGCCGTTGCCTTTTAGGTGTACTTTCCATTTGCATTTCTGTGACTTGTTATCGAGTCCTTCGACCCCTGGAAAGTCTCCTCATCTTGATTTAAGGAATTATAAAAGTAGAACATGCTGCTGGTGCCGCGGCTCACTAGGCTAATCCTCCACCTGTGGCGCCGGCACCCCGGGTTCTAGTCCTGGTTGGGGCACCGGATTCTGTGCCGGTTGTTCCTCTTCCAGGCCAGCTCTCTGCAGTGGCCCGGGAGTACAGTGGAGGATGGCCCAAGTGCTTGGGTCCTGCACCCGCGTGGGAGACCAGGAGGAAGCACCTGGCTCCTGGCTTCGGATGGGTGCAGCACGCTGACTGCATCGTGCCAGCCGTAGTGGCCACTTGGGGGGTGAACCAACAGAAAAGGAAGACCTTTCTCTCTGTCTCTCTCTCTCTCTCTCTCTCACTGTCTAACTCAGCTTGTCAAAAAAAAAAAAAAAAAAAAGTAGAACATGCCTCTCTGCTCAGTCACATCTCAAGGGTCACTTGCCGCCTGGTCCCAGGGTAGCTGCAGGGAGTGACCCAGACCGGACAGCAGCCAGGGAACCGTGCTTCCAGAGAGTGTCCTTCCCAGAGGGAGGGACCCTGGCCAGTCCTGTGACCCCTTCTCCTAGCAGCCGTGGGCCCAGGGAGGAATGCGTGTTGAGAGGGTCGTCCTCACACTTGCAGCGTGGATGAGATCCCGAGAGTGAAATTTCGGGGTCTGCAATTCTAGGACGGAATTTGAAAACTTGCCGAGCATTTGCAAATGGCCCCGTGAAGCTGCGGCACCATTGGTTCTCTGGTATGTGTGAATGAGGGCTAACAGTCTTGGAGGAAGTGTGCACCGCGCTGCCTGTGTTGCACTGTGCCTTGGGAAGGCGTCTGTGTTCCTCATCTGGAGAGGCAGGAGCAGTGCCAGTCCGCGACGGGGAGTGGACGAGGCTCCTTCACGTATGGAGAGCAGAGAGGGCTTCTGATTTATTCAGTTGCCCCTTGTCTTGGTGCCTTTTTACTACTAAAAGACTTCAGAAACTTCGTGGAATTTAAATGGAATTACCGGAATTAAAAGATGAACTTTACTTTTGGTGTAACAAGTACTTGAAGTCCACGCCTGGCTTTTTCATAATTCCCATTTTCTGTGAACTTTGGGAAAGCCCCCTTCCACACAATGAAGGCCAGGTAACTGCCTTTACTCTCACTGCATCCCTCAGCTCCCTTCAATCACGTCAGTCAGTCTTCAGAAACATTCTGGTGAGTGGAAGTATCGCCACACTTCTTCAGACGTATTTATCTCAAATAATGTTTCTTTGCACACAGGGTCCAAGGTAAGAGTGTTTAAAGAGTGAGTCACTTGGGGCCGGTGCTGTGGCGTAGTAGGCTAAGCCTCTACCTGCAGTGCTAGCATCCCATATGGGTGCCAGTTCAAGTCCTGGCTGCTCACTTCTGATCCAGCACCTTGCTAATGGCCTGGGAAAGCAGTGAAAGATGACCTAAGATCTTGGGCCTCTGCCACCCATGTGGGAGACCTGAAAGAAGCTCTTGGCTCCTGGCTTCAGATCCGCCATTGTGGCCATTTGGGGAGTAAACCAGTGGATTGAAGACCTCTCTCTCTGTCTCTCCTCCCTTTCTCTATAACTGCCTCTCAGATAAATAAATAAATAAATATTTTAAAAAAAGAGTGAGTCATTCAGCTGCATCAGGAATGCTGGGAAGCCAGTAGTGATTTTATTATAGTGGACATCAGAGATGACTTGACTGCTGAGTTACACTGGAGTATAAAAGAAAAATGCAAGATTGCCATGCATAGTGCAGAACTTGGGATTGATGTGAAATGTACCCATGGACTTGGGGGTTGGGAAGTTCAAGTGTTTCTCTGCTGTAGGGACTGCAGGTTCCCCACGTGGGCAGAAATACGGAGCTTCAGTTTCCTGGCATCTTCCTTCTGAGGTCGTTCCCTCCAGTCTTTGACTGTAATGATTGTATGATCTCTTTGCTACAACTGATCAACCTATATTGATCCCTTACTGACTACAGTCTGTAGTGCACATTAGGGCTCATCTTGGTGTGGTGGTTTCTGTGGGTTTATGTCATGATGAAGTCATTATGGTACCCCCATTACAGTAGCCTACAGAAGTTTCACTGGACCCTGAACTCCTTATGCTTCACTCCTCTGCTCACCAAAACTCTAGCACCCACTGACCTTTTTAACTCTCTCTGTAGTTTAGTGTTTCCCAGGTTCTCATAAAGTTGGAATCATATGTGGCCTTTTCACATTGACTTCTTTCTCTTAATGTGCTTTTTTTTTTTTTTTTTTTGCCTTATAGCTCATTTCTTTTTTTTTTTTTTTTCTTTTTTTTGACAGGCAGAGTGGACAGTGAGAGAGAGACAGAGAGAAAGGTCTTCCTTTTACCGTTGGTTCACCCTCCAGTGGCCACAGCGGCTGGTGCACCGCACTGATCTGAAGCGGGGAGCCGGGAGTTTCTCCTGGTCTCCCATAGGGTGCAGGGCCCAAGCACGTGGGCCATCCTCCACTGCACTCCCGGGCCACAGCAGAGAGCTGGCCTGGAAGAGGGGCAACCGGGACAGAATCTGGCGCCCCAACCAGGACTAGAACCCAGTGTGCTGGCGCCGCAAGGTGGAGGATTAGCCTATTGAGCCGCGGCGTCAGCCTACAGCTCATTTCTCTTTAATGCTGAGTAATATCCCAAGTCTGGATGTGTACTATTACTTATCCATAAACCATTGAGAGGCATCTTCTTTGCTTCTAATTTTTGGAAATTATGAACAAATCATCCATAAACATTCATGGGTGTCAGTTTTCAACTCATTTGGGTAAACACCAAGGATGGGATTCCTGGACATATGGCAAGACTATGTCTAGGCTTGTAAGAGCCCATCCAACTGTGCTCCAAAGTGGCTGTCCTGGTTTTTCGTTCCCACCAGCAATGAATGAGGATTCCTGTGGCTCTGTACCCTTGCCAGCGATTGGTGGAGGTAGTGCTTCGGTTTTAGCCATTCCAGTGGGTATGCAGTGGCATCTTCCTGGTTTCATGTGCAGTTTCCTAGTGACAGATACTGTGGAGCACCTTTCCGTGCGCTGATTTTCCATCTCCCAAAGTGGTCTCACCATCTAATAGAGCAAGAAAACCCGCACCGTGGGGAAGTGAGATGGAGAGCCTGCTGAGAGAAGGGGCGTCTCGGTCGCTCGAGCAGGAGGTGGGCGGTGGGGACCCACCTGTTACTGCCTGAGCAGCCTTGGTCAGCCTCGGGCACATCTCCGTCCTCGCATCACCCCTCATGCGTCCCCTAGAAGTCGCGTGCTCCGCAGGTGTGGATAGAACTTGCCCAGCTTTCAGTGCAGTTGGAGTGAGAGGTTCCAGGAGGGAGTCGGCACCGAGGGCGGGGCAGGAGCTGCTGCCGGCAGGAGTAACTGTGTTGTGAGGTCCCCGGGTGGTGTCTGACTCCTGAACATTCCCCTGAGCAGCTGGCCCAGTGCTGTGCTCACGCGTGGGTCAGAGGTCGCGCGTGGCACCACCTCCCTGGCTGAGCTCCCGTGAGTGGGGTTTTCTGGTGCTCTGCAGCAGGCATATCCGAGCTGATTTAGTCTCTGAGTAAAGCACCCCCTCTTTTCTCTGCCGACTCCTCAGCGTTGTTAGGAGGGGCATTGTCAGTACAGGCAGGTACTCGTGTTGTCACAGAGCCCAGAACTGAAATAAAGCAGATGTCCTACCGAGAGCCTGGAGTCCAGAACTTTTCTGTGAGCTAAGATACAAACAGGCTGCCTGCCCTGTGAACTGTGAATTGTTTCAATGTTACGTGCATTCCTAGAAAAGCATTAAGAGAATAATGGCATTTGGGTTGTGTGTTTCACATAATTATCCAAAAATTCATTGATTCACTCGCTGGGAATATATTGGTTCCTTCTTAGGTTTCAGAGACTTCCTAGCAAGTCTGAGGGCAGGTAACTCAGCCCGACTTTGCAGATGGGATTTCTGGTGCGCAGTGTTGTAGGGGCAGAGTGTCTTGACCTCCAGATCTCAGTGCGGAGCCTTCCGGCAGGTGCCCCTGCAGCCTTTCCAGTCTCCCTGGATACCGTTAAGTTGGCCTTGTTAATTGAGGGATCACAGTAGCACCGGAAGGTGGCTGAGGTTGGGATACCAGAGAATTCTCCAAGTTGTTAAGATAAATGTGAACGTTAGCCCAGTGGTTGCTGTCAGAGAAGCAGTGCAGACTTTGTATTTTGCCTCTGCCAGCTGTTTCCCATACCTATGCAATGAATGTGCCAGATTAAAAAAGAAAAACCCCACCTCTGTTTCTGGATTCTGCACCTCTCTCCCACCTGTCCCAGGTATGGAGTAGTAGGAGCCAGTCTGCTGCTGGGGAGCTAAACCAGCCTCTGGGGTGGTGGTTTCTCCAGAAGCAGTGTGCTCTGAGTGTGTGGTGCCAGATGATTGATGGAAGATGATTTAGTTAATAAACCTACATTAACTGGAGACTTCTCGTGGGCCGTTATCATGCGGGTATACTAGACACTGCATTTTCGTTTAATGATTTTGAAAAATGTTTCATGTTTTTAAGGTTTCTTTCTGCCATTATTAGGGCAGAGTACGCCCTCTTCATGGGACCAGGAGGGAAAGGAGAGGGCCAGTATGTCTGCAGTATCTGCATAGACCTCTTCTGTGCTTTTGGTATTTTTACTTAGTATTTTGTTAAGTTTTGTACCTTTTGGTTGTGTGTTTTGCACATTTCTCCGCAAAACGAGGTGCCTCTTTTGATCCCCTGACTACCCTGATGGCCGTGCCTATCTGCAGAAGCAGGTGCACATAAGTAGGAAACAGCTTAAATTTGTGAGCTGTTCCTACTTTACCTCAGCTCTTCTTAAAAAGCAGCTGATTGACACTTTCTTCTGCATTCTAATTTTCAGTTGATAAGGAAAATGTTTTCCAAAGCTGAAAAAAACTGAACTGAGATTCTGCCCTTGTCTAGGGACACATACCTTCTCTCAAGGCAGCTGGCCCTGGAGCAGGTGCAGCTCATTGTTAACATTCCTTGGCTTACATTGACCTTGAATTCCACAGACTTTTTTTTTTTTTTTGTAAGACATATTTGTTTATTTGAAAGGCAGAGTTGTGGGGAGAGAGAGGGAGAGATCTCCAGTCACTGCTTTACCCACAGGTGACTGTAACAGCCAGGGCTACTAGGCCAGGCTGAAGCTGGGAGCTGGGGACTCCATCCAGGCCTCTCCCGCGGGTGCAGGGACCGGAGCACTTGGGCCATCTTCCACTGCTTTCCCAGGCACATTAGCAGGGAGCTGGCATGGAAGTAGAGCAGCCAGGACTTGAACTGGTGTCCCTATGTGGTGCCCACATCGCTGGTGGCAGCTTTACCCACTGTGCCACAATGCCAGCCCCTCTACTGACTTTTCATGTGACTTCAGATCTTAGAGTTTTCACTTCAAAAATGGGGGATTCCACTGAAATGCGGCCCTACTGACCAGAATGACATGGTTACGACAGAGGGAACTGATACAGATGTCATAAAGTTTTAGGGGCTTTTTATTTTAAATGCAAGAAGACTTTTAAAATTCCTTTTATCTGGAATTTGTGATTAGTCATGTTGGGGTGGGACTTGGAAGACCCAGACTTTTCTGTTTTTGTCCATATAATTGAAGTCGATAAGCATTATCCATGAGACAGTATATGAAATCTTACTTTTGAAATGCCTCTTGCTTGCTTGTTCTGTGAAATTGAAAGTAAAAAAGCCAGATTGTGTTTAAAATTTTTTTCCCTTTTATTTAATCCATATTGGTGAGGCTTTACCAAAAGTTGCAAAATTTTATGAATTTTTAGGTAATATGACATTCATGTTAGATGGGGTGGAGTGTCCTGATGATGGCCACGTATGATTCAAGGCTGGGGGGACTTGAACACATTCATCTCAGGGCAGGCATTTGATGCAGTGGTCCAGCCGCAGCTTGGGATGCCCACATCCCATATGGGAGTGCCTGGCTCGAACCCTGGTTCTTCTGCTTCTGATCCAGCTTCTTGCTAATGTGTATCCTGGGAGCCAGCAGACGATGGGTCAAGTACTTGAGAGTCTGCCACCCACATGGGAGCACCGGATTGAATTCCTGACTCCTTGGTTTTGGCCTGGCTCACCTTGGCTATTGAAGGTCTTTGGGAAGTGAACCAGTAGCTAGGAGGTCTTGCTTTCTCTCCCCAGCCCACCCCCTCTACTTCAAATAAATAAATGAATAAATAACTTAAAAAAACTCATTTTTTACTCTGAGGTTCTTTGACACAAGACGGTGGCAAGATCTCTGTTGGTAAGGAAGAGTGCATCCCAATGTGCAGGTTAATCCTTCAGCCACGTGGCTTCTGGCTTGCTGAGGCCCTGTGAACGCTCACTGCCCCCGGGGCCGTCGGTGGATTTGCGGGATGGCTCACCTTGAAGCCCACTGGGAGAGTGGAACCTCAGGCTTCTCCCCAGGGCTGCGCGCACCGCGTCCCTGGCCGCGTCCCTGGCCGTCGCTGTGTGCACTGAGCCTGCCACAGGTTCCCAGACAGTGGCTCAGCGCTCCGCGCCTCCCTGGGGAAAGCACAGCCTGGCCGCCCTCTGGGGCGGGCTGGGCCTCAGCCAGTCTCATCCAGACCATCCTATGTTTCACCTGGGTGTCTAGAACATTCCGTCTGTACCCAAAACAAAGGCTCTGCTTTTTCATACCAAACAACATTCTCTGAAAGGGTTCCTGCAGATGTGGGGTATATTTAAGCTCACTTTGTATGAGTTGAAAAGAGTCCCTGACAAGGGGGCAAAGGCAGGTCTTAAAGGGGTAGCGCCCCTGAAACGGGCTGGCTGGGGATGGGGGAAGCGTCTTCTTCCACCTTCAGCACTTGTTTATTTCCTGACGAAGAATGAGGTTGTGATGGAGGAGGTGTCACGCCACTGTGACAGCAAGCGTGGGCTCTGATTGGGTCAGACTCAAACACAGGCACCACCGGATTTTGTCCTGGCACGCTGAGGGTCACAAGGCGGTGCAAAGCACAGAGAGAGGAGAGGCTTTCCGGGGCTCGGGCCATCCTGCTCACCGGAGCTCTGGCAGGCACCTGGTTAGCAGAGGCTGGGCGCACACGTGGCGCCTCCCACGGCTGTGAACTAACAGTGAACTAAGAAGTCTTCGAGATGGCCTTGTTTGGTGTTGCTGGGCCCAAAAATACCGCCAGATATGAGTTTAGGAATTCAGGGCTATGTTTGCAGGAGAGCTGATTAATTATTAAATGGAAAAACCCGAAACCAGGAGTCCTCACTTGACGACCTCCCGAGTCCAGTCACCACATTCTGGGACTTTGTCCACGGAAATCACCTCGACCACAGCCTGTCTGCATGTCGCCAGCACCCCAGCCCCCAGCCCCTGACCCCCCATCCTTGCCCAGCTTTCACGTGGCAGGATGGCCCCTGGGGCCCCCGATTCTAGCCTTCAGTGCCCAGCCACACTGTAGCCAGAAGGAACTTTGCAAATAAGCTATCTAACCAGATTGCACTGGATATTTTCAAGATCCTGTGATTTTTTTTCTTGGAATTCCATCACGCTTATGGATTGACCTGGGGAGAACTGACATCATCCTTGTGCTGTTGAATCTTCCTGTCCAGAAATAGCCTTCCGGCTTGTGTCCTTCAGGTTAATATAAATTCTCTTCACACAGATCCTACACAATTCTTGTATGTTTCGTCTGAGGAATTTCCTATCCCCAGTGGAGGACTTTACCTCTTTAAACTGGCTACTGTTTATCGATGACCCAGTTACTGGTTTGTATGTGTTAATACAACCTCGGTGAGACCTCTTAGGGTTTAAGTGGTCCCTTAGTGAATTCTTCCGGGGCTTTTCTCCACACAAGCACTCATACGCAGATGCTGCTAATTTTGCGTCTTTCCTCCCGACTTTACAGTGTGTTGGCCAGCTGCATGGAGGAGGACAGCAGTGGGCAGTCTGTCATGTTCCCGAGAGGCGAAGTGCATCCAGTGTTCCCTCGCTGGATGTGGGGTTTCAGGTTGAGATGGCTGTATTTATCGTCTTAGGAAAGTGTCCTCTCCTTCATTCATTAAGCATTTAGGCAGAGGGGTCTCTGTCAAAGACTTGACTGCGTCCCTCAGCTACTGCCCAGAGCCCTGAAGTGGTGACTAATTCTTGCCTGCGCCCCTGGGCCTTGGGTGTCTGGTCCCTGGTCCTCTCCAGCCTCACCTCGCTGGGGGCTCCCAGCCCAGGCACGGTGGCTGCCTCACGGCTTCTGGAGTGTGCCACACCCCACTCCAGCCCCAGGACATCTGTTGCTTCTGCTCGCAGTACTGCTGCCTCCCAGTTCCTTTGCCTGGCCACCGAGGAGGTGCCTTGCAGGGCTCATCGCGACATGCACATCCTTACGCAGGCCTCCGGGATCCCCTGTCAAGAAGCAGAAAGGGTCAGATGGTGAGGAGCCCTGGTCAGTGGGTCTGAGGCCATAGGAGGCCATCCCGCTGGTTCACGTCCAGATGAGGAGGACTGAGCACAGGTGCTGGCCTCGGCGTGGGTGGCATCGTGGCGGTGCATAGGCTGCATCGTGGAGGTGCATAGGCTGCACTGCTGGATCCCTGAGGGATGCGGGGGTTGGTGGGAAGGTCTCAGCCAGGCTGACCCCAGGACTCCTCTCACAGGCTCGGATGATGTCATTTGCTGAGACGGGTTCCGAGAAGGGAGCACATTAGAGCGGAGAAGCAGTGAATCTGGTTTGGGACATGCATTCAAGCAAGCATTTGGCGAATGCCTTCCTCAAGCCAGGGACAGGGTCCTGTGCTCCACACAGGGGCAGCACGGCCCCCACTTGCACGGAGCCACTGGCTCACTAGAGGAGCTCGTGGGTCGCTGAGAGCCAGGTTGCAGCATGTGCAGGTCTGATGCTGGGATGAGAGGGTAGGCCAGGACATTAGTCCTCAGCCCTGAGTGTCGGTGTGGGGAAAGCAGAGGAACCGATCAGAAGAGAATTTCCCAGGAAGATGAGGTTTACAGTGGTGGTTGGAGGGGGTGAGGAGGAGGGGAGCTGAGCTCCGTGTCAGGAGGGAGATAACACAGGAAGCGAGAGCAGGTCAGACCCTACAGAGCGGGCAGGGAGGGCAGCATTGAAACGGGCAGCTTGGAGTCCATCGGTAACCCGCGTTAGAGCACTCTCAGTGGAAATAGAGACGAGGTCGTGGTGTCCACTGCGCTGTAGAAGGTGGGGGAGATGGTAAGTGAAGGGTCAGGCTGCAGGGAAGATAGAAGATGGCCTGGCTGGAGAGCGGGCCCCAGGGAGGCAGGTGGACAGAGCGGGGGTGCCTGTGTTGGCCCTAGGGAGGGCATCCTACCCTAAGATGAGAGGGGAGGAAGGAGAGTGGCTGCAGGCCAGGGGCACTGGAGGGAGCTCCCACCTAAGGCTCTTGCTTTTCTGTGTGGTCAGAGGCCAGTGTGATGGTCAGCTCTCCCCGCCGGGCCAGGACACCAAGGGGGCAGAGGTGCGAGGGCTGGGGCTTCAGGGTTTGGAGGGGCCACTCGGGAGCAGGAAGGGCAGGTGTCTCACGGTTCCTGTTTTGGGGGATCTTTCCTGTGTGGTTTCCTCAGCCAGGCATAGGGCCAAGGGGCTGGGGTGCAGAGCAGGGTGCTTGGCTGGCTTCGTTCAGGTCTGGAATGCATCAGAGGAAGTACAGGACGTGGAGACTGGTGAGCTAATGGCAATGCCGAGAGAAGCGGAGGCGGTGAGCCCCGTGGCCCGGGCTGCTAAGGGCAGTGGGGATGGTGGGGCCCATGGGCAGGAGGATTGGGTGGGGGTGAGGAGAGGTCAGAGGCAGAGCTGGCTTGGATCTTACTTGCGTAGCAGACCTGCCAGGTCTGTTAACCCTGTGGGAGCAAGGGTGAGAAGCCTGTCATGTGATTGGCCCACCCCCAATAGGATGAACCTCAGGACCCCTGGGGACACCAGCAGGGTGGGGCTCTGGTCTGCAGCCTCTCTCAGTGCCGGCACAAAGGGTGAGTCTGGTGCAGCATCCTGGCACAGGGGGCATTGTGATCGGAAGAAGGGTGAGCTCTTTGGGGGTGCTTCTGCCAGGATGGGCGCTGTTTTCAGTGCCCGATTCAGCCTCAGGAGTTTCTGCTGCAAACACTGTCAGGAACACTAAGAGCCCTGCGAAGGCGGGACGCGGATGACCCAGGCTCTGAAGGGTCGCCCAGGCACCAGCACCGGCAGTACCTGCACCACAGTACCTGCCCACGCACCGCAGAGACTCTGGCCTGCCAGCAGCTTGTCCTAGGAGTCTTCCAGCCTGGGAGAGTGGACGGGAGCTTGAACAACGGGGTTGTTTTTCTGAACGAGTGATCTCAGTCTAAAATTAGCCTGTGAGAAGATAAGCTTTCATATATGTCATTAGGTGGAATGACAAGTCACTGAGAATGAAAATCCCCATTTGAGAAAAGAAGCCGCTGTGCAAATAAAGCTGTCTTACATAAAAGGGGCCGGTGACTTCTCCAGCAGCTCTTCATAGCAGTGCCCTCTGCTGCTGGTGGCCCCCGGTGGGGAGCAGCCGCCCCCTCCCAGGCTCACCAGGCCCCTGCCCCAGGCCTCTGTGTGCCCTTTGCGGCATGTGGGGATGCCCGGGTAGCATTTGGGGTTCTGCTCAGGGGTTCTGATGGTCTTTCCTCCCCTCAAGCTTCACCTCGTCCGTGGGTCTGGACACTCGGAGGCCTCCGCCCCCGGTGTGGGCTCCCTGGGTACAGTGCCTCACCACTCTGAGCCCTGTGCTGTGAGTCCCTCCTAGGGACAGTTACAGCCGCGTACCCGGTGGAGAGGAGCGGCGAGTCACGGCTCTCTGTGTTCAGCACCTTTGATTCCCTCCCTTCAAGGGCGTTGGGTGTGGGTGACTGTGATTTCAATGGCCGGGATCTGAGTGAGTCAGCTCTCCCAGCCTGCGTGGGGGCTGCTGGGGCAGGGGCGAGGGGCGGTCTGGGACCCACCAATGCTCAGAGTACATTTCTGAGGGCGGAATCCGTGTAGTGATCATCTTGGCACAGGCATCCAGACTTCCTGGTTAGGGTTTTCCCGGCCCAGAGGGGTGAACCATTGCCAGGGCATGAAATCAGTTTATTAAGCTGCTGATCAGAGAGAAGAATGGAATGGAATGCAGTGGGATAGAGCAGGATAGGATAGGAGATCAAGACCGTATCAGTTGATAAGGGTAAGTATTGTTTTGTGAAATTTTTATTTGTTTTGTGTGTGTGTGCCGTAGTGGACTGTGGATATAAAAATGCATTTATTGCTGTGGGTCATGGTCCCAGAATTTGAAAAACAAAACAAAACAAAAAGCAAAACAGCTCTGGATGGATGACAAGTCTTTAACTAAAGGGCTCCTTGGGTAAGGACCGAGGCTTCCCTCCTGTTGGTATTCCCTCCCCATTGAGTGCAATGGTAGGCACTCAGTAGGTGTCGTGGAAGCGGGAGGGGACGGGTGGAAGGAAGGGAGGGATGGCTGCCTGGCTGAGTAACTGCCCGATGTCCTGGCCTTGGGGCCCAGGGAATGCAGATCCGGGGCTCGCCCGTCATCCCAGCATCTCAGAAACCACCCCTCTTCTCATCCCTTCTCAGAACCTTCTCCTGTGTGACCTGGAACGTGAGTCAGAGCCTCCCACGTGGTGTATCTGCGTTCACTTTCTGTTGCTGTAATAATACCCAGCGCTCTGTGCTTTGTGCAGAAAGGAGTTTGTCAGATCAGGGTGGATGGCGTCACAGTGGCAGGAAGTCATGTGGAGGAGATTACAGGGGAAGACAGGGCGATGCCCCATAACCTAGTGACCTCACACCACGCCCCACCCCCAGCCTGGCCCCAGCCTTCAGAAAACCACGTGAAGTAGGTTCCATTTGTCATCCATTTCCAGAGATGATCGAAGCTCAGGGCTGCTCCTGACTCATCCAGATTGATCACTCTGCTGGGCTAGGGGGCAGGAGCCAGGCCCGGAGGGTGAACCATCAGAGTGGGGAGTCGAGTGCCAGGCTCGTGGTCCTGGAAACACTGGAGCAGCTGTGTTCTTGGGTGGCCGCCTCCTGTGTCCCACCTCCAACGTTGGGGGATAAATTGTGAGGGCAAGGAGTAAAGGAGCAGCTCCCGGGACGAGAACTCTGTTTTGATGATTGGGGTTTGATGACTTTCTCCTATTTGGTGGGACTTAACGGGGTCAGTGACCACATCATCGCTGGCTCAGGCTGTGTGGAAATCCCTGAACCGTTGAGGCTATCCCAGGCTACCTCAACTCAGGAACCTTGGCCGCCGTGAGGAGTTACAGAAAACCAAACAGTTGCCTGATGTTTCACCTTTGATGTGTACAAGAAATGCAGCCTTAAGTTTTTTTGTCTCTGGACTCTTGGACCTGCTCTACCAAAGTGAAGAGGCTCAGGCCAGCGGTGCAGATGGTCAAGGGGAAGAGGGCAGAGTTCACCTGAGGTTTACGTTTGTGGTGAAATTTGTGTAAGGTGCAGCTTTGCTGTGGGCTGGGTTGGGCCTAAATTCCTATTCCTGGCTCTTGCCTCTCGCTTAGAGAAGCATTCTAAGTACAGGCACAGACACAACGTGCAAAGTGATGAAGTTTATTTACATAGTGAGGAAAACACACACATGTGGGCATTGTTCAGGGAAGGAAGAGAGAGATTTTCATACCCTGCTTGCTCTGGGTCCATGTGGAGAGAGAGAGAGAGAGAGAGAGAGAGAGAGAGAGAACTTCTGTTTACCAGGCTTCTTATGAGTTTAGAAAGGGAAGTGGTTACATGGTGCCCCCCTCCCACATCCTGGGGAAGGGGGCTGTCTGATTGACAGGTGAGTGGATAAGATTGCATGGGCCGGGGGAGGTGTGGCTTCCAGCTCGTGACCCTAATTTATCTATCTGCCTTTTCCCGTTATCAGCTTGAGGCTTCATCTGATTTTTAAAATAAGTGGGAATCCTTTCCAGCAGAAAGAAAGAGCCTTGTCTTCCCCATCTTTGTGTCCACACCACAGAGGGCATGCTCCACAGTGACGCTGAATGAGTAGCCGTAGTATTCATTACTCCATTAGTGTAGTGGCGTGTGAGTCAGACTCTGAGCGGGACCGGAGACAGCAGGATAGAGCCCTTCGGGAGCTCATTGTCTGGCACGTAGTTTTGCCCATTGCTTTTTAAAGGGATGTTAGTAGTTGCATAGAAGTTGTTAAGCTATTGGACCAGTTCATGAGTCACTGGAGATTTGCCTGCATCACCGCTTCCCTAAGCAGTTTGTTTTCTTTGGTTACCTCTCCCCAGGAGGTGGTTTCTTGCATAGTTTCCATCATAATTTAAAATTTGACTTCCTGGGTGAGAGAATAAAAGGTGTTAAGTCTGCTAAGAGCAAACCTGTTTTGTATAGAAATCTAATTAGAGCTATTCCCACATGGTTTTGTGAATGGCAAAAGTGGCTTTCACGCTGCGTAAGCCAGCGACATGAGCCACCTGTGCTCTCACCGATGGCGACTGCAAAAGCAATATCGAAAAATGCAGTCGGAAAAGCAGCTTTGCTGTGCTGCTAGAAGTTGCCGTATACTGTTGACATTTAAGCATGTGCAGTTTCAGGGACCATTTTTATGTTTCTGAATCCAGATGGTGGTTCCAAAAGGAGCGCTGTCCCTGCTGATTTCGTGGGAAGTAACGAAAAGAGTTCCCTTCTGCTCTGAAACCCAGCGGGCGGGGCAGCCCTCTGTCTGTGGAGCTGCAGCCTCTGTGGAGCCAGGCCTGCGGCTCAGGAAGGCTTCCAATGGCCACGGTCGCCCACGTTTGAAAACCTTTGTCATGTGCCTTGGCGGATGGCAGGTGTGCATTTGGGCATGGAACCTTGCACGCGGCTGGCACAATCACTCCGGTTCCTGAGACTTATTTGGGTAACAGGAATTTATAATTGAATAAGCACAGCCTTTGCAACTCATAGTTTTAATTCTGATCCTGTGAGGCCTTGTTTGCACACCGAGTAGCACATGCTGTTGTGTGTCTTTGCTGAGACCGAGTTGCCTTTGAGAACTTGACACTTCCTGTCTGGATCATGCTTTTCATGTGCTTCCACACAGGAACTCATAGCTGTTCACTCAATGAAGGAAGGGCCGAGAGTTGGGCTTGTGCAGCAGGTTAAGCTGCTGCTTGCAAATTGAACGCTGGTTCGAGTTCCAGCTGCTCCACATCAGCTCTGTGCCAATGTGCCTGGAGAAGCAGCAGATGATGGCTGTAGTGCTTGGGTTCCCATCACCCACACAGGAGACCCAGTTGGAGTTCTAGGCTCCTGGCTTTGGCCCGGCCCAGCCCTGGGTGTCATGGCCATCTGGGGAGTGAACCAGTAGATCTATGACCTCTCTGTCTCTCGTTCTCTCTCTGCCTTCCAAATAAATAAAATAGGTACATTAAAGGAAGGAAAGAAAAGTTAGCCAAAGTGGTGACCAAGACAAAAAGAGGCTTAGGGCCTGGAGCTTAGCTTGGGACGTGATGTTCAGGAATGGCTGTTTGCCTACAGATTCCTAGGCCAATGGCAGAGCCTCTGTGGGGCCCTTTGCCCTGGTTACAGTGAGAGGACGAGCCCGGGCGCGGCAACGCTGTGGTGCTCCACGGGCGGGCTTCGGCAGCAGGGGCAGTGGCACAGGTGCCCACACGTGCACCTGCCTGTGCTCCGGGGCACAGCTCCCTGGCCCTGATAGGTGTTCTTTTCTGGTGGAGACCTTACCAAGCCGAGGAGGTGGGTGCTGGGGAACAGTGAGCTCTCTGACACTGTGGCTGGCTGGCTGGCTGGCTGGCTGTGTCGGGAAGGAGTGCTGGATGTGTGATGAGGGAAACGGCAGTGTCTGGGAAAAGGAGATCCCGCTGTCCACACACGCACACCTTGTTCCTGGTGCTTGTGTCAGAGTATGTGTTGGAACTCGCCGCCAGTCCACAGCACGCCAGGGACAACCCCTGGGCCTGTGGTCACACAGATATGTGCTGAAGGGTTTGAGAGAAGTCAGCTCCAATACCACACCACCTCCAACAGCAAAACCAGAGCAGAGGACACCGTGAGACCTAGCCTAGGAGACATCACCTTCCAAAGCATACATTTGAAAATTACATATTTACGTATGGTGCTTGTTGTATTTTGAGCTCAGCATCACTGAACTGCTCTGATGTTCTGAATGGACTTGACCAGGCATGTGCAGAGTCGGGGCTGGCCAAGTCCTCGTGTTAGGGCCAGCCAGCCAGGGGCACCCATGGGAGCAGGGTCTGTGCACACCTGGCAAGGTGAGAGCTTCCTGCCCACGCCTGTGTTCTGCCCCGTGCGTCCCTGCAAGTGCTTGTTCCATGTGGTGGTCGCTTCCCGCTGCACCCAGGCGCCCTTCCCGCTGCTCCCAGGCGCCCTTCCCACTGCTCCCAGGCGCCCTTCCACAGTTCACGCGGGTCACCGAGAGCAGAGCTCCATGGATCGTTTACACCACAGTGAGAGCTGCAGTTGGGGCTTCCCCTTAATGTTCCTCTGGTGATTAGACCACGGGAGGGCGGGCACTCACCGTCCTTGCGTGGCATGGAGGAGCAGGTGAAGGAGGGGGAAAGGGCCACTCTGGTGTCCTCACGTCAGCGCCGTGTCCACGGGGCCACCTGCCTCATGACCCTGGACCAGCTCCATGTCCGAGAAAGTCCTAGCATGACAACACGTTTTGCCATAGCCTCATCCGGGTCGTCTGCGGTCTTGGGACAGGGTCCCTGCTCAGGTTTCCTCTCCTGGCTGCCAGCAAAGCATTCAGAAAACAAGCCTCTGGCATTTCTCCCAGGAGGCCCTGGGGTTGGACCTTTGCACAGAGACCCAGGGCACACCACTCATGCTGGCCCTGGAGGCGGCGCCTGGAGATGGCTCCACACCGGAGGCTCTGCCTTGTCGGGTCCTTGGGGCTTCTCTGCCTGCATCCATCCCACTTAGTCCTCACGCCGGTCGTCATGGAGCCTAAGGCTCCGTGAAGTCACCAGGCGGTGAGAGACAGGACTGGGACTGGACGACTTGTTTCCTGTCTGGGAGCTAGAGTGTAGACGTCTCGGGCCAGGCAGCAGGAAGGAGGCTGCGTGCTGTGTGGACGCCGTGCCTCCTGGCTGTGCCTGTCCCCGGCATTGGCAGGGCTCCTAGGCCAGCGACTCTGGAGGCAGCCGGGCAGGAACCTTCTGAGAGGTAGTACAAGGAGTTGCCCAGGTGAGAAGGAAGGAGGGCAGGAAGTGAGGGATGACAGGGGTCCGGAGGGTTCCTGCTGATCTCACTGTGCTGGTGGACATTCCGGACGTGGAAGTCGAGGAGGGTTAGAAGCAGCCATCTGGAGCTCTGGAGGGAGGTGGAGACACCCACACAGAGCCGTGGGGAGGGGGCCTGGGGCAGGAGTGGATGCAGCGGGCCTCAGGCTTGCAGGGGAGGCCGAGGCTGGCCCTGAGCCTGGAAGCCCTGTGACTTGGTGACAGCCCCTGGCCCTGCTTCCCTGCCACCACAGGTCTTCCCTGTGCAAACCAGGCCTTTGCTGTGATGAGTATGGCCGCGGACAAGGCCTGGGCACCCCATTGGGAATGCCTCCTAGAGCCTGTGCGGACAGCTCGGCTGGCTCCCTACTCTCCCTGCCAGGCTGCGTTCCGTTGGGTCAGGCTCCCATGCAAATTAGGCTAATGGACGCCTCTGTCCTCAAGGAGGCCATCTCCCCTCCTGAGGGCACCTAGATTCTCTTTATAGCCGCAGCCTTGTGAGAACGCGGCAAACGCTGGCCCCTGTGCGTCTCTGGTTCCTGGGGCGGGTTTATCGTTGCAGTGAGATTTAGGTTCTTCATCTTTCTAGAAGGCAGGAGGGAGGCCTCTGCCCAGTGCAGTCCCTGTCTGTGTCTGTGACCATGCAGTGGGCTTGCAGGTGCCCTGGAGGCCCCTGGTAAAGACCCCCTGCCTTGCAGGTGTGGCCTCCTGTTCTGCGTTCAGGGGCTTGCTGTGTCGGAGAAGGGTCTGGTACCGCTGAGGGCCCCTCGCTCTCCTGTGCCACGCCCCTCGTTGGTGGCGGGAGTGTCAGCCCTGTGCGGAAGTGACACTCCCTGACCTAGTCCTGTGTTCGAGGTGACGATTCCTTATGCCCTGCATAGAAAGAGGGGATTAGCACAAGTGCATTAACTCTACAACCTCAGTATCTCTATGGGATGGCCGAGGACAGAAGGAATGATCCAGGTCTCCTTTCTCTTATTTTGAAATTTACTTGGTTTTCTGAACAGGCACATTCAGGCTAGTTAGAAGTCAGGGATACTGAACTCTCATGGGCTTTTTTATTGAGCTAAAATATATGTCACAGAACTTTCCATTTTAACCACTTGTGAGTACACAGTTGGGTGGCATTAAAAGTGTCACGTGGGGGCCAGTGTTGTGGTGCAGAGGGTTAAGACGCTGCTTGTGTTACCAGCATCCCATAATTCTTACCGCTCTGTCTGCTTCTGATCCAGCTCCCTGCTAATGTACCTGGGAAAGCAGTGGAAGATGGCCCAACTGGTTGGGCCCCTGCCACCCATGTGGGAGATCCAGATTAAGCTCCTGGCTCCTGGCTTTGGCCTGGCCCAGCCCTTGGCACTTGGAAGTGAACCAGTGGATGGAAGAGCTCTTTCTCTCTCTGTCTCTCCCTGTCTCTCTCTCACTTCATTTCTCTGCCTTTCAAATAAATAAAATAAATCTTTGTAAAAAAACAATGTCATGTAGTTTTTTTTTTTTTTTTTGTCAGGCAGAGTGGACAGTGAGAGAGACAGAGAGAAAGGTCTTTTCCGTTGGTTCACCCCCCCAGTGGCCGCCGCGGCCAGCGCGCTGTGGCCAGTGCACAGCGCTGATCCGAAGCCAGGAGCCAGGTGCCTCTCCCGGTCTCCCATGCCAGTGCAGGGCCCAAGAACCTGGGCCATCCCCCACTGCACTCCTAGGCCACAGCAGAGAGCTGGACAGGAAGAGGAGTGACCGGGACAGAATCCGGCGCCTTGACCAGGACTAGAACCTGGTGTGCCAGCACTGCAGGCGGAGGATTAGCCTAGTGAGCCGCGGTGCCGGCCAGTCATGTAATTTTAAATAATCCCATTATAAAAAATTTCTAATTCTTAAAAAAAAAATGAGGAAGTAGAAAAGACCAAAAGTGTTTACCCCAGGGGAAAATTAAATATTTCTTACACTGAATGCTAAGATGTCCCAAATCTGGACTTTTCTGGGCAAGAAGTATTTAAGAATGATTTATGGAAAGTTCTCATAGATTCTAGAAGTAAGGATTGTTTTCAAAATGGAGTGATAAATTTTATTTTGTGAATAAGAAATCTCTCTCTCTCTCTCTTTTTTTTTTTTTTTTTTTTTTGACAGGCAGAGTGGACAGTGAGAGAGAGAGACAGAGAGAAAGGTCTTCCTTATTGCCATTGGTTCACCCTCCAATGGCCACCGTGGCCGGTGCACTGCGCTGATCCGAAGGCAGGAGCCAGGTGCTTCTCCTGGTCTCCCATGGGGTGCAGGGCCCAAGCACTTGGGCCATCCTCCACTGCACTCCCTTGGCCACAGCAGAGAGCTGGCCTGGAAGAGGGGCAACCGGGACAGAATCCGGCGCCCTGACCGGGACTAGAACCCAGTGAGATTTCTTTATCTGAAAGGCAGAGTGACAGAGAGTGGGAGACACACACACACAGGGATATCAGTCTTCCATCCGCTGGTCCACTCCTCAAATGGCTATAATGGCCAGGGCTGGGCATGGCTGAAGCCAGGAGCCTAGAGCTCCATCCAGGTCTCCCACGTGGGTAGCAGGGGCCCAAACACTTGAGCCATCTTTTGCTGCCTTCCCAGGTGCATGAACCAGGGAGTTAGATTGGGTGTGGAACAGCGGGGACTTGAACCACCCTTCCAATACAGGATGCCCACTTTGCAGGCAGTGGCTCAACCCACTGTGGCACAACGCCAGCCCCAGCAGTGGGAAGTCTCTGAAGTACCAAATGAGAGTTTTAGAGACTGACAAGTCAAAATCTGGACTTCGAGTTGCCTGCGGAAGTGCGGAAAATCAGGGAGACTCTCGAACAAATGTCTGTGTCGACAGATCTCTGGTTTTCATCAGACAGAGGAAACAAATTTCTTCACATTAATCTGGAAGTACAGCCTGATGCTGGAATTGCAGGGGGTTCTGCAAAGCTGAAGATCACCATAGTAACATCTATATTAAACTTTACACCTTAGCATTGCTAGGGAAAGGCGCTGTGTCTAAGGCTTCCTCGGGGAATAAAAGGATTCTACCTTCCGGGGAGCCATCGGCCATTTCTTCCTCGTTTCCGGCTTTGGTTTCGAAGCCCAGCAGTCTGCCAGTCACGTGTGAAGCAGCCCCGACGTTAGCACTGGCATCAGGATGCTAGAATACTGTGTCCTGTAGCGGTGGGGGCCAGAGCGCCAGAGCGGGCAGGTGTGTCTGTCTAGAAGGATGGCAGGGGACGCTTTGGACACATATATTTTATCAGCGATCAGCTCAGGGTTTTGTCCGGACTGTGGTGAGTTCCAAGTGCCGAATTCCTCTAGAACTGAGCATTCATGCAGACTTGGCCATTCCAGCACAGAGACTTGCACTGGCAACAAAGAGTCTTTATTGCAGTTACTGTGAGGGACACTGGCTTATTTTTATTTTATTTTTTAACATCCTGTCCCTTAGGTTCCACGCAGTTCCCCATCCAAAGAAAACCTGGTCATGTCCTCCACCGGCGTCCCCTTTTGCACCCCCTGTTCCCTGCTAACTGATTTTCTTTCCTCGTCCTCAGCACACCTTAGGGCCTACGACTGCAGAGCCCTAAACATTAGTGGAGGAACTGGTAGAAGGTTTGGGGAGACTGGACAAGGAGTGACTCTGAGATTTCTTTTATTGAAAGAAAAGGAGAAGTCCTAATGGGTATGGATTATGGCTTGTGTTTATTTGGGAGGAAACAGGTTTGCGTGAGGCCCTGGGAGCCAGACCTGCCTGAGCACCTTCTGGGAGGTGAAACCCCAGAGAGGGAGCGGGGGCCTGAAAGCAGGGTCCTTCCCAGTTCACCAGCAGCCACGTCGGAACACGGGGTTTCCACACGAGGGTGGTGAGATAGTGGGGGCGGAATTCCACGGGGTCAGAGTCGTGCGGGAAGGGGACCAGCAGCTGCCTGCGTGGGCTTCTTGGGTCTTTTTAGTCTTCAGAGAGGCACTGGACTCTAGTGGCCGAGGCTACCTGGGTTCAAATCCCAGCCTTGCCTCTTACCAGCTGTGTGAGCTCAGGTGAGCTGCTTAACCTCTCTGGAATTCACTTCCCAGATAGGGATGTCGAAAGATTCAATTGGGTGATAAACGTGACGTGCCCGCCTCATAGTATTGTGGGATGGAAATGTTTTCTGCTATTTAGGAGTACTCCGGACCTTCTGTGATTACCGGGAAGTCCTGGTTACCCACAGAGCTCCCATTGCCAGGAAGGGTGTGCTGCTTCTGCCCAGGGAACCCGTGCAGAAGCTCCGTGCCAAGCGGAGGGAGGGGCCCTGAGAGACCACCGGGAACGCCGAGGGTCCCGAGATGTCAGCAGAGCATTCACACTCCCAAACGCTGTGTTCCCAGGAGACCCTTCACTCCGCCGCAACTGGACCAGTGTCGGTCATTTTGTCCCTAGAGGGGTGTTTCCTTTCTCTCTCTCTCTCTCTCTTTAAAAGATTTAGTTATTTATTTGAAAGACTTACACAGAATGAGGAGAGGCAGCGAGAGAGAGAGAGAGAGAGAGAGAGGGAGAGAGAGAGAGAGGTCTCCCATCCACTGGTTCACTCCCCAGATGGCTGCAACGGCCGGAGCTACACCGATCTGGAGCCAGGAGCTTCTTCCAGGTCTCCCACGTGGGTGCAGGGGCCCAAGGACTTGGGCCATCTTCCACTGCTTTCCCAGGCCACAGCAGAGAGCTGGATTGGAAGCGGAGCAGCCAGGACTCGAATCGGCACCCATATGGGATGCCGGCGCCGCAGGCAGAGGCTTTGCCCGCGATGCCACAGCGCCAGCCCCGAGAGGTGTTTTCTTCCACCTTCGCTGCACAAGAGAGACAGGGTGGGTAGGCAGTCTGTGCTGGCTAAGGGATCTGGGGCCCTTCTGATGGCCCCGATGAGTGTGGGGGGAGCGAGGCGGCTAGAGAACTGGTTCTAGGATCACACTAGTCACTGGCTGAGCCACCCAGAGCAAGTTCCCTAACTTCTGTCAGTTTCCTTATGTGTGAAATGGGGCTGATAACGATACTGACTTATGAAGTTCTCGTATAATTACAAGCATTGCAAAAGGATAAAGCTAATATAAGGTTTCCATCCGGAGAAACTGGGTGAAGCGTGCCTGGGGCCCTTCTGTGCTAGTTTTGTGACTTCTTGTGAGTCCATTATTATTTCAAGTAAAAAATACAAAGTTTTGTTGGAAAATGTATTAATAATTTTGTTCAGAAAAAGCCTGCAAAAAACTTAGCATTGTTCTTAGCCAACAAATACTAAGAAATTTATTGTGTGTGAATGTGCAAGTGTTTTGCCCAGGGATGCCCTCTCCTAAGTATTTTATGTGTTGTTACTCACTTTATGCTCAGAACACCCCAGGAGGTGGGTGCTAGTGTTACCCCCATTTTACAGACGGGGTCTGATGCAGAGCAAGGCCAGGCATCCTATCTCAGGCCCGGGCAGTGAGCAGCAGGGCTGGCGGTGTGCTGCGCTGGTCCTGCTGTCACCCCTGTGCCTCCCTGGTGGGAGCCGAGGAGCAGAGCAACCCTCCTGGTGAGGACAGGGCCCTCCGCTGTCAGCCACAGGGCCAAGGCACTCCATGCATTTCCTAGGATTTGCTCAGGCGCCCATGGCTGGTGTCCCCTCATGTATTTTTAGTAACAGGTGAAGGAAACATGAGGATGTACTTCAGCACAGGATCAGCAGCGGGATGTGATGCCACTGGGGTCGTGTTCCTCTGCTACTTATTTTCTTAAAAATAATGATTTTATTTATTTGAAAGCCGGACTGACGGAGGAGAGACAGATTCATATCTTCCATCTACTGGTTCACTTCCCAAATGGCCGCAACAGCTGGGCCTGTGCCAGGCTGAAGCCTGGAGCCAGGAACTCTATCTAGGTCTCCCGTGCAGGTGCAGGGGGACCAAGCACTTGGGCCCTCTTCGGCTGCTTTCCCAGGCACATCAGCAGGGAGCCAGATGGGAAGTGGAGCAGCCAGGACTTGAACCGGTGCCTATAAGGGATGCCAGTGTCACAGGCGGTAGCTTAACCCGCTGCGCCACAGTGCCGGCTCCCTCTGCTACTTCTTAGCCCCTTATCACAGTGCTGTGCTCAGCTTGATTATTTGGTTTCAAAAGAAATCTGAAACTCTCTGGAGGGAGCAGTGAAGGGGAGAGAGGCCTCTGTTTCCGTGTCGCAGCTGGAGACGGCACGCTGCGCCGGCCCTCGCCGGGCAGCACCCCTCCTGCCTCCAGGGGCTTGAGCCTTTCTCCGAAGGGTACCCCACATCGGCAGCACTGCCCACGAGTTGCTGACACTTCAATGTGTGTGCCCGGAAGGCCAACCGTGCTTTCCGCAGCTGCCCGTGGAGAGTGTGGGGGTCTGCCCCGCTCTGGCGGCAACCCGCTAGGTCCGTCCTTGACCCTGTCGTGGCAGGTCCTGCTGTTGTAATGCCCGTGCACACTGGGAGCTGTCCCAGCTCCCCACGCTGCCTTCCCAGGCCCACCCCAGCCCCAGCCCCAGCCCCAGCGAGGACGGCACTGGCAGTTCCCCAGGGCATTCATCACACTGCACCTGACCTTGGAACAAGCATCCAATGGGCTGTGCTGTTCTCCTCCCCCACTGCCGCCACCATCGTGTGCCATCCCCGTTCCAGTAACCTCTCGGGGCCCCGCTCCACCTCCTACCCCGTTCTTTCAAAGCAGATGGCAGAGCCCCGGCAGTGGCTGCGAGGCCGTGTGTCAGGCTGACCTCCGCCAGGCAGCTGCTGTGTTCTCACCACCCGGCTGCCCCTCCCCCCGGGTCCGGGCACTTGCAGCCCCTCGGCTGGGAGCCGGGAGACCCCCACAGCCGCCCAGGGTGGAAATCCCCCTTCCATCCTGTATTCTTTGTTTCCATCACTGTCTGACATTATGTACGAGTGCCCTACATGTCTCCCTTCCTCCTCTCTTCTTGCTGGAGCGTGTGTTTCTCAGAGGCAAAATTTTAGCATCTTTCTTATGCTCCACTGAATCTTCCGCCTCAGGAGTGGGGCGGGGGTAGAGCAGGTGCCGGCCTCTGCTTTGCTGAATGACTGGCAATGTTGCACAGCGGTCTACACTCCTTGCAGGATGTGAGTTACGTGCACTTGTTTTTGCATCTTCTGCAGCACCTGGCCCCATGCTCAACACACAGTAAGTCTTCGGTGTCCTCAACTTGCAAACAGGGTAGAGAATCTCCTTCAGGAGCCGAACTGTGTGCAGGGAGGGAATGGAGACTGAGGGGAGAAACAGGAATGTGGCTTGTTGAGGCCCTCTCTGGTTCTAGCGTCTGCAGCCTTTTCTGTGCTGACCTGGAGGGAACCTGACCATTGCCCGGTCTTCCTTCCCACCCCGTCTTGTGGCTGTCACAGTTCTGAGTCTGCAGGTGAACCACCAGTGGGGCCTGCAGAGGGAGCGTGCGCGGGGTGCAGGGGTGGAGCCGGGTGGAGACAGGGAACAGGTGCAGCGTTTTGTCTGGAAGGATGGCGTGCGGCTCAGGCTGTTGGAGGCTTTGCAGGTTTCTGATCATTTGAGAGGCGAGCTCTTCAGCAGGGAGTCGTTTCCAGGAAGACAACAAATGCTTGTTCTTATTTCCAAATTTCTGTTAATTTGGTTATTTGTTCTCTGCCGCTGTAGCCTCCGCGCCGCTTGCTGCTTCTGCAAGTGTTAGATTGGCAGATGGGTTGTGTGGGAGTAAGGAAGGAAAATTTCCTATGTTAATTTCTCTCTGACAAGCACAAGTGCAAATCTAGACACAGCCTCCAGAGAGAAGAAGAAAAGAAAAAAAAGTTTCCCTTCATACATGTGCACACATGTGTGTTATTTCCCGTAGGAAAGGATTACATATTTCACGGAAGCTTATCTTCAAAACACGTAATGGTTGGGGCTGGTGCTGTGGCAGAGTGGGTGACGCCGTCGCCTGCAGTGCCGGCATCCCATATGGTGGCCGGTTTGAGTCCCAGCTGCTCCACTTCCGATCCAGCTCTCTGCTATGGCCTGGGAGAACAGTGGAAGATGGCCCAAGTGCTTGGGCCCCTGCACCTGCATGGGAGACACGGAAGAAGCTCCTGCCATTGCGGCCATCTGTGGAAGTGAACCAGTGGATAGAAGACTCTCTCTCTCTGCCTCTGCCTCTCTGTAACTCTGCCTTTCAAATAAATAAACAAATCTTTAAAAACAAAAACAAAAACAAAAGCAAGACATGCAATGGGCTTCATTTCCTGCTTCTTTATGTGTAGAATTTTTTTTTTTTAAAAAAAGGTTTATTTACTTATTTGAAAGGCAGAATTACAGAGAGAGAGAAAGAAAGAGAGACAGTGAGATCTTCCATCCGCCAGTTCACTTCCCAAACGGCTGCAACCACTGGAGCTGGGCAGATCCAAATCCAGGAGCCAGGAGCTTCTTCTCTCCCACGTGGGTGCAGGGGCCTGAGCACTTGGGCCAACCTCTGCGGCTTTCCCAGGCCACAGCAGAGAGCTGCATCGGAAGTGGTGCAACCGGGACAAGAACTGGCACCCATATAGGATGCTCGTGCCACAGGTGTCAGCTTTACCTGCTGCGTCATAGCACTGGCCCCTGTGTGTAGAATGTATAATGGGGGACATTCAGGGAGGTAACACTGGTAAAGGAACTCTGAGAGGGATTGTTTCTACTTGATGACCGTGGGTGCAGAAGTGATAGAACTTAATAATCTGCCAGGATCTGGCCTGAACTCTGTGCACATTCCTCCTCTGTGCCTCTGCGTACATGGCGAGAGTGAGACAGAGAGGGCTCCTTGCTCGAGGTCCACAGCCGCCCACTGGAAGAACCACACTTGTAAAGCTGGCGTTCTGGTTTCGGAGGCTGTGGTCCTGCTGTTCCTATCCTGCCTCTCCAGGAAGTAGGAGTAGGGCTCTTAATCCCCAGCCGACTCTGCCACTCGGCACATCTAAATTCACGTGGTGGGAGGACCACCTACTTTGCAAAAAATCAGTCGTTGATCACAGTGACATTTATGTCACACAGAGAAACAGAATAGGCTCTTGTGGTTTCTGGAATGCAGGTGGTGCCCAGTAAATACTTATGAAGTGATTTTCCCCTGAATGCAGTCTGGTAATGGCGAATACCAGAATGTCCAAATTAAAGAAAGGAAGCTTAGGTAATTCAGGTTTTCTTAGCACAAATTGGCCAGAACAATCCAGCAGTGCACCTGTTTATAGAATATTTCAATTACAAATGTGCTCCAATTATTGATAATGATGAGTCTTGGGGACCATCCACTTCGCGTGTAATTGGAAATCACTGGAGCATGTAGCACATGAGCTTTGGTGCACCTGAGCCCTTTGGGCAGGTGCAACACGACTGCATCTGTGCAGGTGCAAGAAGTTGGGGACCGCAGCTGCACGGACACACCTGGCTCGGGAGTGTGTGGTCAAGTTTAGGAATTGCTGGAAACAGCAAAGTTGCTAACTCATCAGTCTCTTGTCTAGGAAAGTTCAAGAACTATCTCGGCTCAAGAAACAAAAGCATATGTACCACTTCCAAAATACTTAGGACCTGAGGTGGTCACTGTGGCGCGGTGGGTTAAGCTGCTTGTGTGTTATCCACGCCCCACGTTATGTCCCAGCTCCTCCACTTCTGATCCAGCTTCCTGCTGATGTGCCTGGGAAGACGGTGCTCATGGCCACGCGTGTGAGAGACCTGGCTTGAGTTCTGGGCTCCTGGTTTCAGGCTGGCCCCGCCCTGGCTCTTGCAGGTATTTAGGGAGTGAACTAGTGATGGGAAGATCTCTCTCCTCTCTGTATCTCCCTCTCTCTCTGCAACCCTGCCTTTCAAATCGATCAGTCTTTAAAACAAAATACTTAGGACTCAGAATGTCTAGGTCATCATACAGACCTTGCAGCTCCTTAGAGCCTCTGTTTTATGAGCTGTAAAATGGGTACAGTGATGTTAACTATCCAGTCTCCGAAGAGCAGAAGCAGTGCTGTCTTGAAGGCGTACGTAATAGTCCTAGGGTCCTTTGAAAGCTTCAGTGCCTCCCATTTCTTGCTCAAGTGGGGACTACAGCTGGCGTCACAGAAGTGATTTGTTTTAAAAACCATTCATGGGCTCCTTGGCCCCCTTCTCTGGTGTCGGTGGCAAGGCAGATATTATTCCATAGCCAGAGAGAAATTTGCAGTGTATAGGTTCCTCAGCGTTTTGCCCAGGGCTGTTTCTCCTGACGGAGAAGGCACTCCCCCGAGGGCACCCAAGGGTGTGCTCCTGTTGCCCCTGCCCACCCCTCGGCAGAGGCCTCCTGGAATCGGCTTGCTCCACTCAGCAGGTGCACCAGCGTTGGCATCCTCTGCCACTGGCCGTGTCCTGCTGGATTTTTTTTTTTTTTCAAGCAACAGCTGTTAAGACATTTCCAAGGAAGGTTTATCTAGAACTCGGTCAAAGAACCTCCTTGGGCAGAGTGACGCAGTCATTTCCTCCGGTACTAAGGTTGACGCCAGCTTGGGTCGTTGTCTGTCCCAGGCCCCGGGGGTTAGAATCCCACTGCCCGGGTGGAGGGGAGCATTGACTGGGACAGTGCCCAGGGCAGTCCTGGCCTGGACTCAATTCTCTGTGCTCGGCTGCAGTCCTGTGGGCCCGTGCCCACCATTCATTTGAGAGAGAGGACCATGGGCTATAGGGAGATGAGATTGTGGGCTTGAGTCAAACCCAGAAAGGCAGCCAGGGAGCCCCCAGACCTGGCCTTTCCATGAGACACAGCACCACCATCAGTGAGGACAGAGCCCGCCAGCACAGAGAGGACCAGCACATGTCCAGCTTGCAAATGAACGATCAGGAGAGTTTTGCAGTCCCAAACTTACAGAGAGTTGGCCATGCATAGGTGCTGGTGGTTCTTGCTGCTGGTGTTTGAAACCCAGTTCTGCCTCTTTCTAGCTGTGTGACCTTCAGGCAGTGTCTTAACTTCTCTGGGCCTTCATCTTCCTCTGCTGTAAAGTGTAGATGCCTGCTGTTAGGGCTCTATTTGAATGGTTTAATGCCAATAAAGTATGTATGGAATAGTGACTTGGCATAGTGTTAGCACTCAATAAGGAAGACATGAATAAATAAGCATTATTTTATTTTATTCTTTTTAAAATTATTTATTTGTTTGAAAGATAGAGTTACAGAGAGAGAGGGAGAAACCGAGTGAGATCTTGCATCTGCTGGCTTACTCTCTAAATGGCCACAGTGGTCTGTCCCACCAGGCTGAAGCCAGAAGCCAGGAGCTTCATCTGGGTCTCTCATGTGGGTGGCAGGCGTCCACGCACTTCTTCTGCTTCCCCAGGTGCTTTAGGAGGGAGGTGGATCAGAGGTAAGGCAGCCATGACCGAACTGGTGCGCCATGAGATGCTGGCATCACAGACAGAGGCTTAGCCCACTGGGCCACAATACTGCCCCTATTTTATTGCTATTATTAAAGATTTATTTGTGTATTTGAAAGGGAGAGTTGCAGAGAGAAGAGGAGAAAGGGAGGGAGGGAGGGAGAGAGAGAAGAGAGAGAGAGAGAGAGAGAGAGAGAGAATATCTCTCTTCTATCCGCTGGTTCATTCCCCAAATGGCCACAATAGCCAGAGCTGGGCTAGGCTGAAGCCAGGACCCAGGAGCTCCATCTGGGTCTCCCACCTGGGTGCAGAGGCCCAGGCACTTAGACCATCTTCCACTGCTTTCCCAGGCACATTAGCAGGGAGCTGCATTGGAAATGGAGCAGCCTGGACTCAAACCGGCACCCATATGGGATGCTGGCATCACAGGTGGCGGCTTAACCTGCTCTACCACAATACCCGCCCCTGTTTTATTATTTTGTAAAGGCACCAACACTTATTAAATGCCTTATGCATGCCAGGCTTTCTGTTGAATCTTGATGCAGACAGCCCCTGACTTAACAATGGTTGGATTTATGATTTGTTTGACTTTACATTGGTACATTCAGTAGAAACCCTGCTTCCAGTTTGGAATTTCGTCTTTCCCTGTGTGGTTGTTTGTCCTACACAGAGAGGCTGGGCAGTGGTGGGGGGAGCAGCCCCCATCGGCCCTCGTGAGGGCCACCGCTGATAAGCCCCAGGGTGCTGTGCTGCTCCCCCAGGCTGTATATTTGGGTGCATTTTGCATGGGCATATTTCCAACCTAGGGTGGGTAGGTTTGTTGGGTTTCAGTGTAAGCCCAGTACTTGGATTGGGCACAGTGTAACCCCATTGCAGGTCAGAGAGCGCCTGTATTTCATTTACTCCTTCCAGCTATCTCGTGGGCTTGCACACATGGAAATGGAGGAAAGGAGGGTAAGGGTCCTGTTCAAAGTCAACAGCAGTAAGTAGGGCTGTGAGAAGCTTCATTTAAATGTGCCCGGCTCTACTGTATGATTGCACGTGGTCTGTACAGCACCACGAAGGCCCCGATGAGTGTAGTGTGGCCCACCGTAGAGCCCCCGGCCCCAGGCTTGCCTTTCAGCTCTGGGGATGGGATGGAGGAGTCGACAGTGGGCCCAGGAGCAGCGCTGAGTTGGCTCTGAGAATGGGAAGAGGCTCCGGGGTAACACACAGCAGGACACGCTTTTCCCGTGGAAATGCAGGACAGCCAGCACGAATCTTCCCACTACACGTGCAGAGGGCACTCTATGGGCCGTCCTCAGTAAAGAGCCATTCAGGGGGCATCACTTGTCCCCTGAGGGGTTGGGAGGGGGTCTTCTAGGGCCTAGTCACTCGTTCAAGGATGAAACCAGAGCCAGATAGATGTGGCCACTATTCAGGGAAGGGCCAGGCAGGAGGACCAATCAAGTGATCAGGGCCAAGTCCAGAAGCGAACACACAGCCAGATGTTAGGTTCAAAGTGGGAACGAGGATCCCCATGGGCAGAATCTCCATGGAAACCAGAGTTGGCTGTAGGGATTCTGACTACACAGAGAGCGGGGACCATGGAGAGACCTGGGTGACCCCCGGCAAAGAGTTTTAGCACCGCCAGGTGCACACACACACTTCATGTAGATACGACATATGGATATAAAAACCTTTGAAAATAATATCTCTGAGTGCCTGGAGACAAGTTCTTGTCTCCGAAAGGGCTAGATTCTAAGAGACCATTCCACCGACTCTCAAAGCGGTTCTGCCTGGACAGGGCCGTGATAGTTTATTAAAAATAAACAAAACCACAGTGGGCTAGAAATAGACGCAGCCTGCTCGATTGTCTGCCTCGTCTCCCTCCCGTGACGTCTCTGCTCCACGCAGGGGTCTGTCCAAGCAGTTTCTATTTTTGAAGCAACAGAAGATGCTTGTCAGAGTCGGGTGGGAGAGGCCAGTGCTGGCGTCCAGGGCACGGCCCGTCTTCTGAGAGCTGTGACCCCGCACGGTGAGTCGTCAGCCCCTTGGCCACAGACGTGCCGGCAT
Organism: Oryctolagus cuniculus; assembly: GCF_051225735.1. Lineage (NCBI taxonomy): Eukaryota > Metazoa > Chordata > Mammalia > Lagomorpha > Leporidae > Oryctolagus > Oryctolagus cuniculus. The sequence goes on along the minus strand of NC_142871.1, from coordinate 10,210,795 downwards.
TGCAGGCGGGAAGGGAGAAGTCCTTTAAGCCACTCATGCCCTACAGACAACACTACCTGGGGAATCCATGAGTCTGAGCTGAAAGTGAAACATCCCACTTCCACTTGTGCCATTCTGGGTTTCAGCAAAAGACCGTATTTAGATATGGGAAGAAAACGGAGCCAAGACAGTGGTAGTTTGGAAAGAGAGGAGAAAGGGAGACAGGGAGGGAAAGAGAGAAAGGCAGACAGAAGGAGAAAGGGAGGGAGGGCACGATACAGGGTGGGGCTGCGTGTGTCAAGTGTGTCTCAACATAAATGCCTTCACATGCCTAGCGCCTGCTGGTTCTGAAGCCGAGGCATCAACCTTCACGTCCGTCCCCCAGCCAGTGCTCTGGCACAAGGTCATCTCTGGGACCCTCTACAGGAGAGCAGGGCCTCCCACTGGGACAGAGCAGGCTCTGTCCACAGCACTGACCTGCAGGAGTGAGTCAGTTGGTGACGTGCAGTGCCTTAGGGCCATTGCAGGTTTTGGTGATTTGATCTTACTTACTTTTTTTAAAAAAAAAAGATTTATTTTTATTTATTTGAAAGTCAGAGTTACACAGAGAGAGAAGGAGAGGCAGAGAGAGAGAGAGAGAGAGAGGTCTTTCATCCGCTGGTTCACACCCCAGTTGGCCTCAACAGGCAGAGCTGGGCCAATCTGAAGTCAGGAGCTTCCTGGGTGCAGGGGCCCAAAGGCTTGGGCCATCTTCTACTGCTTTCCCAGGCCATAGAAGAGAGCTGGTGGAAGTGGAGCAGCCAGGACTTGAACCAGCGCCATAAAGGATGCTGGCACTGAGGCGGCGGCTTTCCCCACTGTGCCACAGCGCCGGCCCCTGATCTTACTTCTTTCTTTGTAGACTTATCCAAAGAGGACTTGGGGAGGCTGTGCTTTCCTGCGCTTCCTGCAGCCCAGCCCGCGTGGGGGTGGTATTCATTGTGTTGGGGCAGTTGTCTCTTTGCCCCCTTCCCTGGATCTCGATATTCCGTCATCGAGCCGCTGCCCTCACCCCCGTGCATCCTTAGCTCTCGCCACTGTCCTTTGTCCCGCTCGGGACTTCTCCACCCTGCCATGTCCTGACCACGCCTGGTCATTCCCTCTTCTCAAATGGCTTTGTTGCCTCCTCAGTGGCTGCCTGTCCTCCCCTCTCCTAACTCCATCGTCTGCATCACATAGATCAGGATTCTGTACTTATATACACAAGGGTGCTTCCAAAAGTTAGTGGAGAAACAGAATTAAAAGCCATGGTTATGTTGGAGCAAATTATTTGGAAATCTGTGCCTAGTTTTCTCTCTCTTTTTTTTTTTTTTTCAAAATACACACTCCACAAAGTTTTCGAGAGCCACTCACATATGTGTGTGTATGCACAGATGTGTACACTGAGGTGCTATCTAAATACAATGCCCATTCACCTGCAGGTGATTTTGTGTCTGTGTTCAGGCTCCGGATGACCCAGAGAGGCCCCTGTTGTGAGTCGGAGAGGCCTTGCTCAGCTCTCTCCAGTGCCGTGAGTTTCTCCGCGAGGCAGAGTCCCAGAGCCAAGTAGACACAGCTTCTGCTCGTTAGCGACCAGACCCTGGGAACCTGCAGCCCCCCCCAACAAAGGCTGTGCAGGGTCTTCCTGGCGTTGTCCCCTGAGTACTAGCTGTGCTCCTTGTGAGGGGAGATGTCTGCACCCCGAGGACTGAGGGGCGCCCTAGTGGGTGGATGGTTTGTGCTTGGATGAGTGGCTGGGCTGCCCCGTGTGTCAGCGGTGGCAGCAGGGGTGAGGGTCATGAGGAATGCCAGGGAGTCTAAGAACCCCAAGGGAAGACGTGGCCTTCCGGGTCTCGATGGCGTAGGTTTGTCAGACAAGGAGGAACCACCTTCAGCCTTCCCACACTGAGTTCTGTGATGCTTGGGCTCTGTTGTTCTTCTGTCCTCGATGCCACCAACGCTGGGGGCTCTTCACCCCAGCGAAGCTGTACACTTTCGTCAGCGCTGATTAAAAATGTTCTTCTCTGATCCCTTTGTAACCGCAGTGCACCTGTGCAGGTCTGACCCTGGGTAGCCAGGAGAATGCAGAGGATTCCATTGCAGGGCAAAGTTGGCTTCCCCACTGAGCGCACCCCGGCCTGTGTGAGTGTTTCTCCTGTCCAGGGTGTGCTGGAGGAGTAAGTTCCTATGCCCACTAAGTGACTGAGTTGAATCGAGAAGCTTTCCAGATAATCATAGATAATTTTGCTCATTATTCAGTTTATCTCAACAAATAGTATATATTTCTCCCTCTACTATATTCAACTTGACTTACAAATACTAACCCTCCTCCCCCGCCCCCATTATCATCTTATATTGTTGCTTACCCAGGGGTCATTATTAAGTGTGCAATGTATGTCTCTAGGCACTGTCAACCCTGCATGTGGCCCTTACTCAGAGTCTCATTGTGTGTTTGGGACAATGAAAGAACAAGGAAGAAACTTAACAGAACTTTAGATTCTATGGCTTTGTTGATGGATGCTGTAGTCGAGTAGACCATGAGTTTCCTGGAGCAACTTATTATTTATTTGTTAGTTTATTTTAAAGATGTATTTATTTGTTTGAAAGGCAGAGTTACACAGAGGCAGAGAGAGACAGAGAAGTCTTCCATCCACTGGTTCACTCCCCAGGTGGCCACAATGTCCAGAGCTGAGCCAATCCGAAGCCAGGAGCTCAGAGCTTTGTCTGGGTCTCCCATAGCCTAAGGACTTGGGCCTTCTTCCACTGCTTTCCCAGGTGCATTAGCAGGGAGCTGGATTGGAACTGGAGCACCTGGGACTCAAACTGGCGCCCATGTGGGATGCTGGGCACTTAACCCACTACGTCACAATGCTGGCCCCTGTTATGCTCATTTGATCAAGGAGAGCAATGAGCCTCAGCGAGGTGTAGTGGGCCAGGCCAAGAGGGAAAGCCTCCTTACTTAGCATGCAGGCCTCTTCCTTGGAGCTCATACTTCCCTGGGCTCCCAGTCACAAACCTTTGTCCATGGCTGGACAGAACTTCAGAGAAAGGTTTCCTGAAGGCGTTAAGTTGGCAAAGCAATGAGGTGGCCAATAGGAAGCCTCAACCCATGATAGAGTTTGGTTCACTGCAGGAGTTTCCCACCCACCGTGAGTTCACTGGGAGAGAGGTGAGAAGAGGAGGAGGGCGGGGCATGTGGCATAGCATTTGGTGGTGACATTGCCGCCTGGGACCCCTGCTTCCCTCATCAGGATGCCTGGCTGCAGTCCAGCTCTACTGCTTGTGATCTGGCTTCCTGCTAGTGTGCACCTTGGGAGGCAGCAGGTGATGGCTCAGCGCTTGGGTCCCTGCCACCCACATGGGAGACCTCGATTGAGTTCTGGCCTCCTGCCTTCATCCTGGCCCGGCACTGGCTGCTGCAGGCCTTTGCAGGGTGGACTAACAGATGAAAGATCTCCAAGTCTGTCTCTCTGTCTTTCTGCCTTCCAAAAATAAAATGAAAATACATAAACAAAAATTTTTTAAAAGAAGAAAAAGGGGCCGGCGCTGTGGCGTAGCAGGTAAAGCCTCTGCCCGAGGTGCCGGCATTCCATATGGGTCCTGGTTTGAGTCTCCACTGCTCCACTTCCGGTCCAGCTCTCTACTTTGGCCTGGGAAAGCAGTAGAAGATGGCCCAAGTCCTTGGGCTCCTGCACCCGTAGGGGAGACCCAGAGGTAGCTCCTGGCTCCTGGCTTCGGATCGGCACAGCTCTGGCCGTTGCAGCCAGTTGGGGAGTGAACCAGCGGTTGGAAGACCTCTCTCTCTCTCTCTCTCTGACTCTCCTTCTCTCTGTGTGTAACTCTGACTTTCAAGTAAATAACTACATCTACATTAAAAGAAAAAAAAGAAAAAATACGTTGTATATGAATAACATTCACCTTCCTTTTTAGCCTTTTTAAAAACAGACCTATTGAGGTGTAATTTACGTAAGGTAGAATTTACCAGTTGTGAGCATAGAGTTGGATGCGTTTGACAGACACCTCTGGAGGTGAGGGCATTGGCACAGCTCTCAGGAGGAGCTTCCGGGCCCCTGCCCCTCCCCCAGCTCCCGGGCTGCCTTTCCTGTGATTTCCTCTGGACGGAACCTGTAGCGTGCAGTTGGTGGCATCCAGCTTGCATCACCTGCTGGCTGGCTCTGGTTCTTTCTCTTGGTCTTTGGGGCAGGTGAACAAAATGGGCTCGGAGGGCTGTCGTTCCTCCTGACTCCCAGTTGATGGGAATTTACTCGGAGCCTTAGAACCTCCGGAAAACCACTGCTTTGGGTCTGCCCTGTGGGGAGCAACTGAGACTAGGCTAAGTTACTGGAATTAAGACTTATTCTATGCATCTGCTCTCCCACAATATGGCGCTGGGGAGGAGTAAACTTCTACGCAGCTGCCTCTGGCCAACTTGACTGATAAGCTGCAGGAGCTGATCCTGCTCCTGACTGGAGGAGAGCAGCGTGCTCGGCGTGTGGGTAGCAGAGCATGGATTGGTGGAAGAGGACTATAAAGGAGGAGAGAAACATGCACCAGGAACATCTGAGGGAACACCTGGGCAGCCCCCGAGAGAGCCGGCTGGTGGTGTGCTGCTCCTCGGAGGAAGCGGGGAAAGTGGCGGGGCGGGGCGGGGGGGGGGGGACGACCCTCCGTGGAATGTGGAGGGGTCGGCAGCCAACCCGGGAAGGACCAGCAGCTAACCCGGGAAGGGCCGAGCAGACGAAAGAACAGCGCAGGGTCTAGTGTCGTTCCTCCGTGAATGGGGGAGCAACACTGCCCCACCCCCCACCCCTGCCCCCCTGGCTAGGAAGGCAGAGGAATTTGTGGTGGGACCTGGAGTGCCCCAGTCCTTACCACGTGATCTTGACCAGGCCTGGCTCTCTGGGCCCCATGAGCTCACCTTTGAAGTGGGAACAGTAGCAGTGTATCCCTCATGGGACTGTTTTGGGGTGCTCAGTGAGTCTTGGTACAGAGAGCACTTAGGATATCCGGCGTATTGCAAGGGATTAATAAATACGATGACTCTTTAGACAGCTGTGGCATCTGCTCCCTGATCAGAGGACTAGGGACTGATGAGGTGAATGAAGGAATTGCCCATTTAAGGCATTTCTCAAGTCAAACCAAACTGCAGATTTTTCCATAGCAGATTGTGAGCCTTATCTTACGGTGCTTTTGAGGCACGTGGTAGCAACTTGGGTAAATATTTATAAATATTAGCAAATAAATGTATTTGAAGAGGAATAATCCTAAATCCGTGAAACACACTGAGTTAAGAATTAATTAAGTAGGGGCCGGCGCCCTGGCTCACTTGGTTAATCCTCCGCCTGTGGCGCCAGCATCCCATGTGGGCGCCGGGTTCTAATCCTGTTTGTTCCTCTTCCCGTCCAGCTCTCTGCTGTGGCGTATCCGCATGGGTAACTGGGAGGAGGCACCTGGCTCCTGGCTTTAGATCGGTGCAGCGCCAGCCGTAGCGGCCATTTGAGGGGTGAATCAGTGGAGGGAGAACCTTTCTCTCTCTCTCTCTTTCTTTCTCTCTCTCTCTCTCTCTCTCACTATCTGTAACTCTACCTGTCAAAAAAAAAAAAAAAGAATTAAGTAGGTCCCTAAATTGTTTCATGAACTTCAGGAATTACTGCATACTCAGCATTCTCTCTCTTCTCTTTTGCTTGTTTTCTTTGCAAATTGGAGGATCTGTAACCAACCAGCCTAGGAACAGATTAAACCTTCAAAAAAAAGCCCTTAATAAAAACCAAAGCAGCTTCTAAAAAGGCACCTATTTACTGCAAGTCTATCAATGCCTTTTAACAACTGCATGTGAGCATGGCCTTTCTGTCTGTCCCCTGGACAGAGGGGTCTGTGGACTGTAACTGTTCTCCCGGTAAAGCAGGTGTGCAGAGAGAACTAAAGCTTGTGTTTCCCATACAGATCATCTAGGGAGATGCTCAAATCAACTTAGCTTACGTCAGTCATCTGTAATTGGCATTTTACTTCCTTTCTTACAATATCCTGAATCTCCCATGCAAAAACATTTTAGTGTTTTTATTTAATAATTATCATCAACAGTGGGAGAATTTTTTAAAAAAAGTATTTATTTATTTTGAAAATCAGAAATAGGTGGTCAGGGGGAGAGGGAGAGAGATATCTTCCATCTGCTGGTTCACTCCCCGGTTGGCCACAACAGCCAGGCTGAGCCAGGCCAAAGCCAGGAGTCCCAGTTCATCAGCAGGGAGCTGGACCAGAAGTGGAGCAGCCAGGACATGAACCAGTGCCCATATGGGATGCTGGTCTCATAGGTGGCTGCTTTACCCACTATACTATGACCACCTGCCCCTGCAGGACAAATCTTGAGGTCACGCACCTGGTCTTGTACCTGTGTGTCTGGATGAGATCCGACTTCTTGGTCAGGTAGGGTGTTGAGACAGATGGACTAGGATGCCCACACCTCACTTTTGGCTTCCAAATAAACCCATTAAGCTTGGCTGTGATCTTGACCTTCCTCAGAGCTTACCAATGCTGTTCCTTGGTGTGTCTTCCTTAGATAAATTTAGCACAAATCAATATTGGAAACAGGAACAGTTTTTGAGGTGCTTGGAGAAGTGGCGGGTGGAAGGGCGATGACCTTGTGCATTTTCCACGTGGCATGCAATGGTCTGGAACAGAGGAAGTGAAGCCCATGCCCGCTCCCTGTCGTTCACAGCAGAGTGGACCCATGACCTGGACCGGGAGCGCCACAGGGCAGTGCGTCCCCAGTCATGGGCATGGTGCCCAACACAAGGATCTCTAGTCCGTCAACAGTGATTGGATTTGCACTCATCGGCTTAATAAGCCTTTGATAATAATTAAACCGATAATAATAGAACAACCGATAATAATTAAACCGAAAATAATAGAACAATCAGTTGCTGATGTGCAGTGAAAAGAATTACCTGGGAGCCTTTGTATCAATAAACCAAATTCAGTTCAGTTTAGGGTGTTGGAAAAAACATTATTTAAAAACAAAGATGCTCGTATTCATCATCTGGAAGTCCTGTTCCCTGAATATCCGTAATAGACAACGGCTTGTACTTTTACGGGGAAGTCTGAATTCTGGGTAGGGGACCAGGAGGTGCCTGCTGATGTACCCAGGGTTGCGTGAGGTCCCTGGGCCTGTGGGGGTGACACAGGATTCAGCAGTCTGAGGGTCCTGGGAGTTGCGATGAGTGGTCCAGAAGGTTGAGTTGGCCGTCGTGGTGCTGGGCTCCCACGGTGCACGGCTGACCCTCCATCCGTGAGTTCTGAGGCTGGAATGATGGAGCCCCACACTTGACCTTGTGTAGGTCAGGTTGATAGAAGCTGAAGTTTAACCAGTGTTTCTAAACTTCATACCACCAATGTCCTGATGTCCCTGGTATTTTTCTATCAATGGTCTCATTCGACAGGACTCAAGTTTCTTTCTGTACCACTGAAACCATCTGCTTTAGGAATCACCCCAAGTTTATTGTTTCTGCAGTCTGAAATACCCCACTTTTGGCTAATTATTATCTTTAAAAAATTCTTCCACTGCTGCTGATAATTATTAGGCAAAATTATTTCGTGTGTATCTCCAAGCAGTACTATCTGTGAGGGAGGACTTCTTCTTTGAAAATATATGTGTTTGTTTTATTGTGTATGCGCTGGTGTGGAAATTATCTAAGAAACTTCTCGATTTTTTTTTTTTTTTTTTAGGATTCAGAGCCCTCATGCTGATGGTTAAATGCATTAGCCCCTTGCTCTGTGCAGCTCTGTCATTTCAGCCCTCGCTTTGATAGACCTTACGCTACCTTCATTTTCTGTACTGCCAAGGAAATTTAGACTTAGAATTTATAACTTATACTAAAAAGAAAGATGTTTGGGCAAATCTCATATAGATTGCAAAAACATGGGACTTGTTTGTTTTCTGTTTTGTGTTTTGATAAAGAAGCTGCCGTTGATCCTCCAGAGAAGAGTAATAAACATTGCTCTTGTTTTCCCCACCATCCTTTCCCCACTTCCTGTTTTATCTACCACCACCACCCTCCCTTTTCTTTCAATTTGAGAGGGAGGAAGGGAGGGTGAGTGAGCGAGGTCCCATTCTCTGGTCACGTCCCACGTGCCTGCATTGGGTGGCTTGGAGCCGAAACCATGAGCCAGAAGCTCCATCCAGACCTCCCTGGGATCCAGTCACTTGAGCCATCACCTGCTGCTCCCAGAGTTTGCATCAGCAGGAAGCTGGAATCGAGCTGGGGTGGAACCGTGCCCTCTGAGGTGGGATGTGGGCATCTCTGCAGGCACCGTAGCTGCCAGGCCAGGTGTGTGCCCCTGTATTCCATTCTTTCCTGGCAGAAGTCTCTGGTCCTCCAAAGCTCCTCTTGTGAGTGGGCTTTGTTCAGGAGAGCAGTGTGTGTTCTTGATCTTGGTATCGCCAGCTTCTTTGGGGCAGGTTCTTCAGAAGGAATTGCAAAGGAGTCTCCACTTTTCTTCTCACTCTTTAGATTCAGGAGAGATCCTGTGTGTGTGTCCATCTCTTAGGGTTACGCTCGATGGCATCTGGATGACGGGACATCAGTGTGCAAACACCTGGGCTGCCCTAAGTCCACCCTCGTGAGATACCCGGAAGGAAGCTCCCAGTTCCTGGACTGTGTGCTTTCTCAGGCCGCTCTGCAGCCGCTTTGGACTTGAATCATCAAAGTTCTGTCGAAGGCCCATCTTCATGTAAACTTGGTTTATTTGTTTATTGTTTCTCTGTGTTGGAAAGGACCTCTAGTCATTGGGTCTCTGGACTCGGACTGACTAGCTTGGCTTCATTCATTCAACGGGGTACTTTTTGGACATCTCTGACTTCAGCTATACTTGGTTCCAGGGTCATTGATTGGATGAGCTTGGCTTCAGCTTCATTCATTAATTCATGGGTATTTATAGAACATCATTGATTCATATTCATTCAGGAGATTTAAAAAAAAAATTCTAAAAAGAGGTTTATTTTATTTATCTAAAAGCCAGAGTGACAGACAGAAAGAGAAACAGGGAATGAGAGATCTTCCATCTGCCTGTTCACTCCCTAAATGGCCACAGTGGCTGGGGTTGGGCCAGGCGGAAGACTGGAGCCAAGAACTCCACCCGGGTCTCCCAGGTGGGCTGCAGGGGCTTTAGCACTTGGGCCATGTTTTGCTGTTTGCCCAGGTGTGCTAGCCGGGAGCGGGGTGGGAAGCCAGGACTTGAAGTGGCACTGGGATACTGGCTGCTCGTGTTGCGGGTGGCAGCCTGCCTCGCAGGGCCACCATGTGGGCCCCCGAGGGTGTCTGTAAGCGTCCTTGGCTCGCCTTCACTCTGTCAGTGGGCAGTCACTGACCACCCGTGACTTCAGCTGCACCCTTCAGTGGGTATCTGGGGCACACCCGCGGCTCTGGCTTCACGCCTCCAGTGTGTACTGGCTGCACCTCCCCTGTGGTCCCAGACACTGTTCCACGTGCTGGAGGGGCGGCACCTTCCCTTCAAGATGAGGAGGGCCACTTGACCTTCTCTGCTGGGTCCCAGCCACTTCCAGGCCCCTGCGTGCTTGCGTCTGTTTACCCTGTGCGTTCCTTCCTTACCTGGCTCTGAAACAAACCTGCTTACTTGTTGACAGCTTTTGCTCCCAACCTGGTGCTTATCTCCAAGGCATTAGCAAGTGGGCGTCTAACTGACGTCGGGTTGTGGAAAATCAAATATCATTTGTTTAGGGGGAAGAGGGACTTTATTTCTGTTTCACAGGCTGGGATTGGCATCGCAGAACTGCCCCACAAAGTCCCCACAGTCACAGGCTCCTTTTTGTGGCCGGCTGTAGCTGCCCTTCATTCCCAAGGCTGCATTATAGTCCAGGGCAGCTGCTGCAGCTCCAGCCATCATATCTGCATCTCAGGTGAGGGGACAAAACATTTGCATCAGTCATTCTTTAAGCATCGTGGACTTGGCATCCTAGTTGTTGCTACTTCTAAGGCACTTTTCTGCTTCCATCAAGGAGTTAACTCCCAGTTACGGTAACATTGTTGTGGTTGACTTCAGAAGACCCTGCGGTCAAATGTGTCCATGTATGAACACAGAAAAAGACAACATAATTACTACAGATTTTTTAAAATGCTACTGATGCATTTTTAAACGGGAACTAACACGATTGAAAAGCAAATGGAGACGAATGCTTTATTTTCCTTCCAGAACATTAAAAAGTCCCTGAAAAATTTCGGTATGTCCCCCTCCCCCATTTAATGGAGTTATTTAATGGAAGCAGCAGGTCCAACTGGTGTTTTCTTGTTAATGCTGCACTTGACCCTGAGAGCTGGTGAGATGCTCTGTAGCCGCTGCCTTTGTGAGATACTGATCCCACTCCGACCAGAAAGCTTCCTCTCACCAGTGCCACCTACAGCCCGGGAGCGATGACATTGGGCCCTGTGGGCTGAGGGCAGGATCACTTCAGATGTCACCATGTTTCTAATACTCTCATTTATGGCACATGGACGGGCTTTGCCCATGCCACTCTTCCATGCCGTGCCTCTGTGGCCTGATGTCTCCTGGGAGAAAACCGGCCACCTTGAAAGGCTCGGAGAAGCAACCGAGGAGGGCACTGACCACTCTGCCACCATCGTCCAAGGTCGTACCCCCCCAGTGTGGCTCAGGCTACGTCAGAGGATACAGGAGCACCGCAGGGCTCCCAAGGCCACCCCGTGCCACGTGCTGAACGCGCCTGCTCTGCGGGGCCAGCTGGGGCTTCCGGAGACAGGGTTAGGAAGGCGAGTGACCAAGGTTCAAGGACTCAGGGGAAGGAAGTGTTCTGGTTAGGGCCGTGGCGGTGGTGTGGGCGTTCCTGTGTGGTGGCGCGTTGTCACCGTCGCCCTCCACTCCCCACGTGGTGCAGGTGAGTGGCACGTGAGCCACACCCTGGCTTCTTGCAGAGAGTGGGTTTCCTCGAGGGCTTCCTGCCCAGTCTGGAGACCCTGGTGCTGCCAGGCCCCAGCGCTCCTGGGCACTTGGTGGCCCGCTGCTGGTGGGTCAGAGCCCACAGCTTCTGCACCTGCGTGCGCGCCCTCTCCGCAGGCCTCGGGCTGTCTCAGTCCTTGTCCCTGTCCTCAGAAGGAGCAGAAAGTGACCTTACCGTCAGCTGGGGATGCAAGCCGCTCCTGTGAGAGAGAAAGCGCTTCCTGTTAGTAAGGGAGAAGCTGGAGGGCCATCCAGTAAGTGGGCGGCACTCTCTGCCCTGCTCCTTTGCCGGCTGCCTGGACCCTCCCCCTCCCTCTTCCCCTCCCCCACTCTGACTCCAGGAGGAGGAAGAACCCAGGGAAAGAGCACTTTGCTTTTCTGGCGGTGGTTTTGGCCTCCTTGTAGTCTGCTGCTGCCTGCAGGAGCACACGTGCTGCTCCTCTCTCCTGGGAGGCGGCCGCCCAGGCACGCAGCTCTGGATTCAGACCTGGCGCTGGTGGCGGCTTAGGCAGAGTCTGCTCGGAACTGTGTCCTGTTACCCTCCCTTCACCCCCAGCCCACCCCCACCCCGGTTCCGGAGCCTTCTCTAATGTAGGGGTCTGTGGTGCGGCTGGTGGCCCAGCGGGCCCTCTCCCGACTCATTTCGTTGTTGAAGATGCAATGGTGCAGTAGCAAAGTGTGCCCCGCCCCAGGCTTTCCTGGGTGGAAGTGACCTACTACCCCCTGGAGCCTTGGTTTCCGCAGAGCGGGAGGGACCACAGCTGTCCAGTGGGCACCGGCAGCTGCTCAGGCCATGATGTGACATAATGATTTGAAAGCACCGCTGAAACCGCCAAGAGTTAAATGGAGGTGAAGCATTGTCGTTGTCCCCTGGGCGTGTATGTGCCTTTGGAGTACAGGTGTGGGCGGAGAAAGGCGCTGGTCCTTCTCAGCCTGCTCTTTTAATCACTTTCTGTTGTTTTTGTTTGTTTGTTTGTTTGTTTGTTTTTTGAGTTTGGAGATTTGCCAAGGGAAGCACAATTATTGGGAGAATTTGCTTAACCATTTTGTTTCTGTTCCTGGCTCCTTGGATGAGCCAGTGGAGTTACTGTGAGTAATGCTGTTCTTTGGGATTTATTATTTTTATTTACTTGAAAAGCAGAGTTACAGAGAGGAGGGAGAGACACACAGCGAGAGAAAGAGCTTGCATCTTGGGGCTCACTCCCTGACTGGCCACGATGACCATGGTTGGGCCAGGCCGAAGCCAGGAGCCTGGAACTCCAGTCTGGGCCTCCTGCATGGATGCCAGGGCACTTGGGCCATCTTCTGCTGCTTTCCCTGGTGCATTAGTAGGGAGCTGGATAGGATGTGGAGCAGCTGGGACTTGAACTGGCGCCCATGTGGGATGCTTGTCTTGCAGGAAATGACTGGAGCCTCTGTGTCATAGCGCCAGCCCCAAGAATTCTGTTCCACATGCTGATGTCAAGGCTGAGTTGTGTGGGGCACTGTGTCAGGGTCTCTGCTCCAGGGTGCAGGTGGGAGATACTAAGATTATAAAATCTGTTGCATGCATAGGGTCGGTCCAGGTCACTTGGGAATGGTAGTTTCTGGAACTGGGACTTGAACCTGACAGTTTGCTCTAGAGTTCTGGAGGAGTAGTAGTCTCTAATGTTTTAGAATGGACGTAAAAGGCTCCGCACTCTCCCATCCTGCCCTCTGCAGAAACCTCAACTTAATGGAAATGTGGGTGTACCATCTACTGCTAGTAGGTGATATTCATGTCGAAAACTGTGCCTGGAAATAGATTGCCTTTGGCATTGGGTCCCTAGGATCTGATGTGCAGGTCCTGCAGCCAGAGTCCTTGGTCTGATCTGTTCCTCATGGGTCTCCTCCCGTGGCCACCCTCGCACCAAATGCTGCTCTGAGAGAGGGTCCCTCACCCCCCACCACTGTGCAGAGGGCTGGGGTTGTCTCCCCGCCCCAGACAAGGAGAGCACATTGGCACAGGTTAAGGTGCTCAGGAGTCCACGGGCTCGGCTCAGACTGGGTTGCAGGGAGACGAGTGGGGGCCCTGGGCTGCGCTTCCTCCTCCTTCATGCCGTGTGTCTGCAGGCTTCTGGCCGCCGTCGCTTACTGGAGCTGAAGCCGGGGGTGGGGGGCGCGGGAGGGGAATTTTGAGTGACTGGTAACCAGCGTCTTCCCCCTTTGTTGTTCCCAGGGTGATTTTTTTCACTGCGGGGAGCACTGATCTTGGGTTTTAATTAGACTCTAACAGTCCCGGGAGCAGCGCGTTGTGATTCACGAATGACTTTTAAAGTTTAATGTTTGTTGATAGCATCATATGGTAGACAGTGTGTGTTATCTGTTAAAGTCGTTTGATGCCATGTGAGGAATTGAAGGGCGATATGAGGGGGAAAAATTAATAAGCAGTGAGTTTGCTTTCTTCTTCCTTGGCAATGTCAATGCAAAATTCTTTTGGGATCACCTAATATAATTTTATTTTTTAGGATTCCCAAAAGAGGATAGACCCCCGAGGGTCCTGGGCTGCGTACCTGAGCCTGGGGCCAGTGAGGGCTGTGGGGTCTCTGCAAGGAGGCAAGAATCCAGTGTTGCCACAGACAGTACATCCTGCACCTGTGTGTGCGATTATTTAGTAGGCCATCACCTTGATGTGCCAGTACTTACATGCGCTATGTAGTATTTATGTGTGATTACTTATGTGTGATTCCTTAGTGCTATTCCTAGCATGTAGGATTAGTTATGTGTGTGATTCCTTTCACATGTGATTACTTACATGTGAGATTCCTTATGAGTACAAGTCCTTACACGTGTGATTACTTACATGTGTGATACCGACATGATTAGTTACATATATGATACTTACACGTGCAATTATATGCATGTTTATGTGTGTTACTATAGATTCTCAAGTATTTGTAGAACCTGTTGGGGCAATAAAACAAATTCAATTATAATTAGGAATTTTAAAAAATATTTATTTATTTATTTGAAAGGCAGAGTTACAGAGAAGCAGAGGCAGAGAGGGAAGGAAAAAGCTTCCATCAGCTGGTCCACTCCCCAAATAGCTGCAATGGCCGGAGCTGGGACGATCTGAAGCCAGGAGCCAGGAGCTTCTTCCTGGTATCTCAGGTGGTTGCAGGGGCCCTAGGACTTGGGCCATCCTCCACTGCTTTCCCAGGCCATAGCAGAGAGCTGGATCGGAAGTGGAGCAGCCAGGACTTGAACCAGTGTCCATATGGGATTCCAGCACTGTAGGTGGTGGTTTTACCTGCTAAGCCACAGAACTGGTCCCAGGAATTTTATTTCAAAAAAGATTTATGGGGGCCGGCACTGTGGCATAGCAGGTAAAGCTGCTGCCTGCAGTGCTGGCATCCCATATAGGCACCAAAAAAAACCCACAAGATCTTTTTTAAAAAGATTTATTTTTTTAAAAAAAAAGTTACAGAGACAGAGAGATCTTCCATCTGCTAGTTCAATCCCTAGATGACCACAGTGGCCAGCGCTGGGCCAGGGCTAAGCCAGGAGCCAGGAACATCATCCGGGTTTCCCATGTGGGTGGCAGGGACCCAGATACTTGGGCCATCCTCTGCTGCTGTTCCCACCCCACCCACTGGCGGGGTGCTGTTAGCTCCCACTGAGCTGTCACCGCATCCCTGTGCCAAGGCTCAGGCGGAAGCTGCTTCAGGACTCAAGCAGCGGACTCTCCGAGCAGGACGGAGCCGTCGAGACGCCGTCTCTATCCCTTCTCACCCGACGCAGGAGTCCTTCTGCGGGACACTTGCGAGAAGGCTGGCGCGTGCCTCACTCACAGCCACACGCTCCAGTTCTCGGTGGCACCCTGGAGCTCTGTGGACGAGGAAGACAGCGTGGCTGCCGCTGGGCCTGTGCCCAGCTGGTCAGCATGCTCGCTCTGCTCGGAACAGGGACGCTTTGGAAGGAGCAAGCGAGGGAGGGTTTGCAAGGAGAACAGCAGAGGTGCATCCGCGGCCAGGGGACTCACCGCCTGCCTTCCCCCCGCCGTCTCTCATCCGTCACATTCCTCCTCACGGGCACAGGTGGGCGTCACAGGGAGACATGGGAATCGTTGCTTTGTGAGTTCCTGTGTGGGACAATGAATGAAATGTGCACGTGCCTGACTGTAGCCGCAGGGGCTGGCTTGCAGGGAGCACAGGAAGTGCTGGTTAAGATGCACACGGCTCGTGGAGGGGAGTATGTGATGGCATTGCTGTGTGTGCACTTCTGTTTTGAGGGTCTGAAATCACTCAAGCCTTCCAGGGTCTGGGAGGCTCCCAGGTGGCCACAGCCGTGAACACTGTCTCAGTGTTGCTGTGGCTGGGCCCCGGGCTCCTGTCTGTGAATGGCACAGGTGCACAGGGGTCTAGGTGGGGACAGTGCCTCTGTGGGCGAAGCCTCCCGTGCCTCTGGGAATTCATTTGATGTGCAGTTCTAGGCCTCATTGTGAATAATGATTGTTACTAAAAGTAGCCTCAAAAGGGACTTCCGGATATGGCTGGCACACGAGAAAGGCAGCAGGGCAGATTGCGTGTGCACAGCTGCGGCTCCGGCGTTTCCAGAGGTAGGGGCATTCGCGTTGGCGCATACCTGCCTCCTGGCTCCTAGTTACTTCTGGAGCAGCAGCTGCGTTTTGGGTTAGGGTCTGTGAGTTGGAAGGCTCCACCCCACCCTTACAGACACGTTTTTCCTAGACAGGAAATAAAAACAGGAGGATTCCTGTTGTAGGTCAGGATCGTGGGGCCCCACAGAAGTGCTAGTCCCTGACGTCTGAGGGCAGGACAAGGAGAGATCAACCTCCTGCAGGACACGGGGGACTGGGGTGGGTTGGGCCAGCAGCTGTGCCGCTGAAGTTCTGACCCACCCTGTAGGGGGCGCCAGGGAGTGCAGTTCCAGCACCCAGTGGCCAACCATCCAGAGGCAGAGCAGGTCGGCGCCTAGGCTCCTCAGACGCTGGGAGTCTGCTGTGAACGTAGGATCGTCTATCATCTTCATGCCCTAGGAGTTTAAAGGCTCTGCTGGGTCAGGTCCCGTGTGAGGGGTGCCTGACACCTGTGTGTCCCTGAGTGTGACTTGCTGTCACCTCTGGGCTCAGTGGCCGTCTACGTCCTGTGCGAGTGAGGCGAGTCATGAATTTTCCACCGCCTCCCTTCTGTCCTGAGGTTTCTTCCTTCAGTTCAGAGTTCTCTCCTGAGCTCTGGGGCGTCGGAGGCGGTGGACGCGCCAGGTCCCCCTTTGCGTGCATTTCCTAATCTGTCTCACGGTGGGGCTCAGGTAGCTTTGCACGGGCAGACCACCGACCGTTGTGACTTGTGCCGTGGTGGATACCGTGAGAGCTTCAGCCACAAGATGCCCTCATCACCGTTTGCCTGGGTTATGCTCCGACTTACAAGAGACACTGCTCTTCTGACATCTTGCTGGCATGGGGCTGCCTTTGGCCACAACAGGGAGATCAGCAGCATGGTGCGCATTTTCAAGATTTCTTGGTTAGGGGAAGAGATTTCCTATTCTCTGGCTTCGAACAATCTCCCGGAGAATGTCTCTGGCGGGAATTAAGCCAATCCCTGCTTCGCATCGTAGCTCGCAGAATCGAGATCGTTGGGTTCATCCATCTTCTCCTCGGTGTCTGCCGTCCAAGCTGCTCCTTGCCAAGTGGGAGAGGAAAGCGAGGTGTGGGTTTGTCATGCCTGGCCCTGAGCCCCCGGCCCTGCTGGGTCTTCCAGCGGTCTCTGATGGTGCCTCAGACCAAGCTGGAGTCAGCCCTGTGAGGTGCTGGATGTTGGGGTATGCGGTGCCCATGTGGTAGGTGCTGCTTCAGTTAACCACCACCCTCAGTGGGATCACTAAGAGGAGAATGGTCCCATTTCACGGCCCAGGAAGTCTCTGGACCATCATAAAGATGCTGTGCTGGGTCGCAGCTGTTCTAGGGATGTTTTCATGCCGGGTGAGCTCGGGGGCGCAGAGGCTTGTCTCATTACAGAGCGTCAGGTCGGTATGCCCGGGAGCGTGGGAGAAGATGGAAACCAGATCCTTGCTTGCGAAGGGCTTGGTTTGGAAAGTGGAGACTTGGCAACATGAAAAATAGAAACAAGATACCCGTGTCTCTTCGGCACTTGGAATGTGGCACAGGTGGGGAAGTGGACGGCTGGCGGTGGCTGCTGGAGCTGGCCGCCTCACTCTCACACATGTGTGTACTGATAACAGCACTGTGCTACCTCCCACCCCAGCCCTTCCCTGGAAGCTTCGCCGTACCTGAGCCCCCACCAAGAACCGTGCAGTCGGTGCACCCCAGATCCGCCTTGAGCAGGCTCCGTTCAGCTTGGGAAGGCTCTTTGGATGAGTGTGCGCTTAGATACAAAATAATTCCCAAGGCACACAGGCGCTGCTGGCATTTTGTACCCTGCCTTTTATTGGTCAGAGCTAAAAGAAAGAATGCAGGTGACAACACGTAGAGTTTTAAGTGAAGATAAAAATAAGGAGTAACAGAAGTTCATGCTGTATTTAGATATTTGATCATTACGGCCACACATGTGTATTGACAATCCGTTAAACTTTGGTGTGCAAGTTTCTAAAATTCGTGGACTTGTTTGCTGTTCGTGAGAGGGAATGCCAGAATAGCCCTTGTGTCCTTTCTTTGCCCTTCTCAGCAAGCCCGGGCTGAAGCTGGAGGACCTAGGAGCCAGCCTGGGAAGCCCCAGCACTGCTGCTGCCCCATTCTCTGGGTCAGAGAGGTCCCCTTGCCCGGTCCAGAGTCCCAGGGAGGGCAGTGAGACTTTCTCTCGGTGGCAAGAACAGCAAAGAATTTGTAGCTGTCTCTCCCGGCACAGGACTTCCTAAAAGACGGTGTGTTAGACCCTGATGGTCGTGCATCGGGCTGGAACTGTGACCAAAAAGAGACTCTTTTTTTTCTTTTTAGGAAAGCACAGCCATACTCGGTTCTCCCACATGCCGTTAGATTTGGGGTTGTGTGGGCCTCAGACTCCCTGCCTGGTTGTCAGGCTAAGGAGAGTGTGCGCCTGGGTCCCCACTTTGAAGCTGGTTAACAGCACGTGGGCCCTGAGGCCAAAGCCCTGTCATCGCTGAGAGCTGGCTCCTGGAGCACAAAGCCCCGGGGACAGGAAGTCAACACTGATCGCAGACAGAATACAGTAACCCTCACCCCCAAAACCTCACAGGTTCCACGGGAACTACAAACCTGGAGAAATAAAAGCCAGGAGGCTCCTGGGGTCCCTTGTTCCGGAGGAGCTCGTTTGAACCCAGCGACCTAGATGATCAGCCCCATACTGCTCAGCAAGTCAGGAAGAAAAACAGCTCCCCCAAGCTCAGTTGGCCCAAGGTGCTGCCACTCTCCTGCTGACATGTGCCGTGGTCTCTGCCTAGCATCTGAAGTTGGGCACAGAGAGAGGGAGGCGAGGAGAGAGGTGCCCAGCAGCGGGTGTGGCCAGCAGCCTGGGAATCCTGCCTGACCTGACCTGCACGCCAGTCTCCCAGCTCACTCACCACCCGCTTAGGGAGAGCGGCTCTGTCTTTGCAGCCAGATGCCGTCCCCGTGTGTGGATGCGTGTGCCGGCAGCTCGGACCGACCAGTGTCCTCTGCTGCATCTGCGCACTGTCTTCAGGGAAGGATGAGAGCCCCTTGCTGGAGGCCCCAACCACTGTTGCATCTCCAGGGCTTAGGGTTGCACCAGGAATGTTTGTGCACTCAGCGGTAAGAGGCACAAATCACAGTTGTGTTAGTGAAAAAAAAAGAATTAGTTCCAGAAACAAAAATGGGAAAATTTCAACTGAAACCCAAAATATGAGAAAATCTGGCAGTGCCGGACCTGAGGGCAGTGGCTGGGGGGAGGTGCACAGGGGCTGCCCCTCTGCACTGGATCCGTGTCTCAGCTGGCCAAGCCTCCAGCCCCGTCCACTGCTTGACACCCACCTGCCCTGCCACTCTGCATCTGCCAACCCGTGAACACTGTCTTCGTGTCTCCGGTGTGCAGATTCCCCCGAGACTTCCCATTCATCTCAAGGAAGCCCACACCCTTCTCTTCTGTAAGAATTTCTTTCTGCTGTGGCTTTGTGGAGATAAATCCGTGCACCCCGTGGTTCTTGCTCTGAAGGCACACAGTGTGCAGTGGCTTTGAGTGCAGAGCTGTCCATCATCACCACCACCTAATTTTAGCACGTTTTATCACCCCAGAAGGAAGCCCATTGGCAGTCACTCCCCGTCCCACCCCTCCCACCTTAGGCAACCCCTACACTACTCTCTGTCTTTGTAGATTTGCCTGATGTGGACATTTCTATCAGTGGAGTCACTTGTGCCGTGGTCCTTTATGTGTGAGTCCCTCGTTTAGCTTGGTGTGTTCAGGGCTGGTCTCCATGACAGCACACATAGTCACGGCTGTGTAGCATCTGCTTCAGAGGATTCTCCATGTTGTATTTATCCAGTCGTCGGCTGGACACTTGGGTTGTTCCCACTTTTTGACTGTTATAAAAATTTCCTTAAAGAGTTTTAAAAGAATTATTTATTTGAGAGGCAAAGAAGGGGGTGAGCGGAGAGCACACCCACCCACCAGTTCATGCCCCAAATACGGCTGGGCCAGGCCGTAACCAGGAGCAGGGAACTCAATCCAAGTCTTCCCCATGTGAGTGACAGGGAGCCAACCACTTGAGACATCACCTGCTTCCCAGGGTGTGCATTAGCAGGAAGCTGGAGTTGGGGGCAGAGCTGGGACTGGAATCCAGGCACTAAAAGATGGGTGCAGGCATCCTAAGTATTATCTTAACTGCTAGGCCAAGTAGTTACTCCCTGCGAGGTTCTTAATCCTATGAAAGGATGGTGTGTTGTATAGGATTTTAGGGATGAGATGAAAAAACATAAGAGGGGAATGTTTGGGCTCACCTTTGGACACAAGGGGGCTTCAAGCAGATTGTGGGAAAATCAAAGAGAGGTTTATTTGAGTGCAAACAATTTGGAGATCCCAGCACACCTTTTTCAGCATTCGCCTTCCCGTGAGGCGCTGAAGACCCCGCGTGAGCCCCTCAGAACCCGCGCTGCCTTCATTGTCTGACCAGGTGCGGGGTCAGACCTGTGCTCTCTCCTCTGTGCAGCGGGGGTTCTGATGCTACCTGCCCTGTCGTCAGGCTCCAGCGCCTGGCGGTCTGTCAAGGGCTCACTGCCGATTCTGGACCCAGAGAAGCTCAGACAGGTGACGCCTGTGGCATGGCGGGAGATTGTGCCCCTTGGGCCAGGGAGCAGTGGTTCCGTCACTCCAGCGGGGGAGTCTCTGGTCAGGAGCCTGCTGTGGCCTCCCATTGCACATGGGCTGTGGCCACATCAGGCCCCTCTGACCCAGCGTGACCATTGCTGGGTGACAGTGTGGCTGCAGGATCCAGCGACAGGGAGCCCTGAGCCTGGACACCAGCATCCCTTCCTCCCTGGTTTTTAAGCCTCGCTCTAGGGGTCGTGACCCCTCTTTGACCCCCACTCCCGCCCACATAGTGATGCTTGCTCATCAGTGAGCACACCTGGCTCTGTGGCTCCCGTTTAGACTCGGCGTGGCGGGAGTCTCACTTCTGAGGCTGAGCTGAGAAAACACAACTAAGGCCCCGCTCTTCAGCCAGAACCCACGTGCGCTCTGTGGTCCTCCTTTAAAATCCACCCAGCAGCGATTTAGGGTCGGTGATTTCTGCTCCCGTGAAGGAGAGCCGAGAACCCCTCTCTGAAAAACACCCAGAACGTGATGAAGGTTCTGCTTGAGAGGCACTTGCAGGGTCCGTCCAGGCGCACGCAGAGCGCAGCTTTGCTCTCAGGGTCCTTGGAAGTCTGCCAGCGCCTACGGAGCCAGGTGCAGGCAAAACCAGTGCCAAGTTTGACACTCACGGCTCCAGGAGACTTGGTGTGGCCATGCTGAGGTGGGCGGGGCCACGCCACACCTCGTGTTGTCACTTTTCCGAGTAAATTAATGTTTTCTAGGCACCATGCTTGGGAGAACCAAAATAAAGATGAGTGTTGCTTTGGAAAATTGTGATTCATTTTGAGCTGTGTTTACTTTTTAAATCATCTAAACTGTATGTATTTATGGTGTACAACATGGTGTTTTGATACATAAGTGTACGTCAAAACATTTGTTGAAAAATGGAATTAGAAGGTTAAAAGAAAAGTTTATTTTGGTGCAAAAAAATTGAAATCCATGCATATGAGGGGATCTTTAAAACTCAAGTATTAACAAAAAAAGTTACATGCATCGATTTCAAAAGTTTTTGCACCAAAATAAACTTAATTGCATTTTCCACAAACTTTTTGAGGTACCCACATATGGATACATTGTGGAATGATTAAATCCTGCTATTTAGCCACACGTTATCTCACTTACTTACCATCTTTTTGTGTGTGTGTGGTGAGAACACTTAAAATCCTCTCTGCTCCAGAGTAAGTGTGTTATTAACTGCACGCACCATGTATACTGTGCAGCCTGTGAACGTATTCCTCCTAACTGAAATCTAGTGTTTGATTGACATCTCCCCAGTCCTCCTCCCCCCAGAGAAGTGACAGACCCCCCTCCGCTGCTGTGACTGCCATTTTTAGATTCTACAGATAAGTGAGATCATGTGGTATTTATTTTTCTGTGTCTGGCTTATTTCTCCTAAAACATGTGCTACAGGCTAATCTATGTTGTGTCATAAATGAAGGAATTTTCTTCTGTTAAAAATATCCCTTTGTGTGTGTATATACAATATGCACCACATTGTCTTTGTCCATTCTTCTGTTGATGGACACCTAGACTGATGCTGTCTCCTGGCTACTGTGAGTGACACTGCGGTCACTGGGTGTGCTGGGGTCACGGCCACACGCCAGTAGTGGGATTGCTGCGCCCTGTGCTGGTTCTGTGTTTAATGCTGGGAGAAGTTTCCATACTGTCCTCTATAATGGCTGTACTAATTTATGTTCCCACCAAGAGCATGCATCCTCATCGACACCTCTCTTTTGTCTTGATAATAGCCATGCTAGCAGATATGAAGGGGGTACCTCATTGTGGTTTTCATTTACATTTTCCTGATGGTTAGTGAAGCTGAGCATTCTTTCATGCAACTGTTAGCCATTAATTAATTTGGCTTCTTTTAAGAACTGTTTGTTTGGGTCCCCTACCTATTTTTTAATCAATTTTTTTTAAAGAAAGATTTATCCTATTTATTTTAGTGTAAGGCAGAGTGACAGGGAGAGGGAGAGACAGAGAAATAGAGATCTTTCATTTGCTGGTTCACTCCCCAAGTAGCTGCAATGGCCGGGACTGAACCAGCCTGAATCCAGGAGCTTAGAACTCCATCCAGGTCTCCCATGTGGGTGGCAGGGGACCAAGCACGTAGGCTATCTTCTATTGCTCTCCCAGGTGTATTAGCAGGGAGCTGGATCAGAAGTGGAGCAGCTGGGTCTTGAACTAATGCTCTGATATGGGGTGCCAGCATTGCAGGTGGGGGCTTAACCTGATGCACCTTGATACCAGGCCCCTGTTTATATTCTTATTGTTGAGTTGAGCTCAACTTGACCCCTTATGAGGTATATATAGATTGTAAATATTTTCTCCTATTCTATCAGTTGTATCTTCACTCTGTTGATTATTTCCTTGGACATATAGAAGCTTTTTAAATGTAATATCATCCCTTTGATCTGTTTTCCTTTTGTTGAGGTCATATCCAGAAAGAATTGTTGTCCAGAACAATGTCATGACACTTTTTTCCATATGTTTTCTCTTTCTTTCTCTCTTTCTTTCTCTCTCTTTCTTTCTTTCTTTCTTTCTTTCTTTCTTTCTTTCTTTCTTTCTTTCTTTCTTTCTTTCTTTCTTTCTTTCTTTCTTTCTTTCTTTCTTTCTTTCTTTCTTTCTTTCTTTCTTTCTTTCTTTTATTTGACAGAGTTAGACAGTGAGAGAGAGAGAGACAGAGAGAAAGGTTTTCCTTCTTTTGGTTCACCCCCCAAATGGCCGCTACGGCCCAAGCTACGCTGATCCGAAGCCAGGAGCCAGGTGCCTCCTCCTGGTCTCCCATGCGAGTGCAGGGCCCAAGGACTTGGGCCACTCTCCACGGCCCTCCCGGGCCACAGCAGAGAGCTGGACTGGAAGAGGAGCAACCGGGACTAGAACCCGGCGCCCATATGGGATGCTGGCTCCGTAGGCGGAGGATTAACCTAGTGAGCCACGGCGCTGGCACCCCCTATGTTTTCTTCCAGTAGTTTTACAGCCTCAGGTCTTACATTTAATTTTTAATCCATTGTTGATTTTTTAAATGTAGTGTACGATGAGGGTCTCCTTTCATTGTTTTGCATGTGAGTATCCAGTTTTCCTAGGATGGTCTTTTGAAGAAAGTGTCTTTTGCGCATTGGTAACTTTGTTGTAAATCAATTTACTGTAACTGTGTGGGTTTATTTCTGGACCCTCTGTTCTGCTGGTCATATCTCTATGCCAATATCATGCTGTTTTGATTAGTGTAGTTAGTATTATTTTGTAGTAGATTTTGAAATCAGGTAGCATGATGCTTCCAGCTTGGTTCTTTTTGCTAAGATTGCTGTGGCTTTTTGGGATCTTTTGTGGTTCCGTATGAATTTTGGCATTGTTTTTTTCTATTTCTGTGAAAAATGCTCTTAGTGTTTTATAGGACTTGCATTGAACCTGTAGATCATTTTAGATGCTGTGGACGTCTTAACAGTATTGATTCTTCTAAGCCAAGAATCCTTCTATTTATTTGTTTCTTCAGTTTCTTTCACTGATGTTTTATAGTTTTTTGTGTATAGATCTTTCATCCTCTTTGTTAAATTTACTCCCAAGTATTTTATTCTATTTTGTAGTTCTTGTGAATGGAATTGCTTTCTTGATTTATTTTTTTGGGTAGTTCACTGTTAGTGTATAAAAATGGTATTGATTTTTGTATGTTAATTTGTACCCTATAACTTTACTGAGTTCATTTCTTAGTTGTAACTGATTTTGGGTGGTAGAGTTTCAGAAAATTCACAAATAGGTGGAAATTAGACAACATATTCTTAAACAACAAATGGATCAAAGAATAAATTCAAAAGGAGAATTTAAAAATATCTAGAGACAAGGGGCCAGTGTTGTGCAACATGTTAAGCCGCTGCCTGAAATACTAGTATCCCACCTGGGCACTGGTTTGAGTGCCTGCTGCTCCACTTCCAGTACAGCTCCCTGCTAATTTACCTGGAAAAGCAGCAGAAGATGGCCCAAGTACTTGGGCTCCTATACCCACATGGGAGACCTGGATGAAGCTCCTGGATCCTGACTTCGACCTGGCCCAGCCCTAGCAGTTGCAGCCATTTGGGGGTGGACCAAGAAATGAAAGATCTCTCTCTGTCTCTCCCTCTGTCTCCATAACACTACCTTTCAAATAAATAAATGCATCTTAGTGTGTGTGTATGTGTGTGTGTGTGTATATATATATATATATATTTAAAGAGAGAGAGGAAAATAAAAATACAACATACCAAAACTTATCAGCTTCAGCAAAAGCAATTTTAAAGGGAAGTTTCTAGAATAAATTCCTATACCAAAAAGGAAGAAAGATTCCAAGTAAACAACCTAACATTGCACCTCAAGGATCTAGCAGAAGAACAAACTGAGCCCAAAGTCAGTAGGAGGAAGGAGATGATAAAGGTCAGAGCAATATGAATCAAAGCATTGGTTCTGTTTTGAAAAGATAAACAAAATTGACAAACCTTGAGCTAACTAAGGAAAAAAATGAAAACCTGAATAAATCAGAAATAAAAGAAGAGGCAATACGTCAGATACCATAGAAACACAAAGATCACAAGACACTGCTATGACCAGTTACACACCAACAAATCAGGTAGCTCAGAAGAGATGGGGAAATTGTGGATACATACAGCCTACCAAGACTGAATCATGAGAAAATGGGAAATCTGCACAGACCAATAATGTATAAAGAGATGGAATTAGGAATAAGCAACCTCCCATCAAAGAAAAGCCAAAGATGGCTTCACTGCTGGATTCCACCAGGCCTTAAAAGAACGAGTACCAGTGCTTCTCACACTGCCAGAAAGCTGAACAGCACCTCCCTCCTGCCAAAGCCAGACAGGGACAGGGCAAGAAAAAAACTACAAGCCCGGATCCCTGACACATCGATGCAGAACATCCCCAAGTAGTACTAGCAAACAGAATTCCACAGCACAGCAGAAAGTCATTCACCGTCGGGGACGCAGGGACTGCCGAACGTATGTGAACCAGCGGGTGTGATGGACCACGTTCACAGAGTGGAGGAGAGGGCTCCTGCCGTCACATTCAGACTCTCAGTAAGCTGGGTGAGGAAGGCCACGTCTGACGACCTGCAGCTCACATTGTACCTACGGTGAAAAGTTGAAAGCTTTCCCTATAAAACCAGGAGTAAGACAAGGATGTCACTCTTCCCGCTTGTGTCCAACACAGCCCTGGACGTCCTAGCCAGAGCAGGTGGGCCAAGGAAAGGAAGTCCAAGGCATCCAAGTAGGAAAGGGAGAAGTTCCAGCGTCCCTGTTAGCAACTGACATGAACGATCTCACAAACAGAAAACCCTAGTGACTTCCCCGGAATCTGCCAGCACTTCTGACTTTTGAATGTGTTCCCATGAGCCCATAATGTCGAAATGCCCCCAAACTATCTGTGTGTTGGCCTCAACTGGGGAAATTTATTTTTTAAAAATAAAGTTTTTTTCCCTCTTTCCCTTATCATAAAAAAACAAGATTTATTTGGGTAGTCAGTTCTTATTAGGCATAATTGGCAAAGATGGATTATCACAAAGATAGAATTTCATGCAAATAATTATTTGAAAATTTTCTGTTTTAGATCTGTGGCATATGGAGCCACAAACATATCCACGGATCACTTAGTAGTAATATTTATTTACGTTTAGCAAGTTGTAGCACTGTATTTCGCCTCCAGGATCCTAGTCAATTATTTTTGTTACTGGAACTAACATATAAAAAAGGCTTTCCTCACTTTTTTGACTAGCATATATGGAGTTTTGTTAAATTGCTATATGAATAATTTTAAATTTCTTTTTGGGTGTGCAAAATGATGACCAATTTCCAGTTGTGTTTTGGTGTGGTAATTTTTTTTATCCTAGTAGACTTTAATTAAACGCTCTTTGCTTAAAGAATCTGTTTGGATCAATTCGTCTGTAATGCAGAGCGGTTAGGTAATTAAACAGTTCAGTACCGCATCCTGAATTAATAAGATGTTCCTAACTGAGGAGCCCATCACGGGAGATCTTTGCATTACACACGGGTTCGGGAGTTTGCCGCAGTCTTTACTCACTTCCACTGGGGAGCGTTCGTGATGAAGGAAAGTTGGGCAGCTATAGAGAGAGCTTTTGTTAGTGTGTCCTACTGATAACATGTATGTGAGCTGTGCCGCGGTGACGTCAGATGAACACCTGTCAGTTCTCTGTTATATATGCGGTAGAACTCTGGCAGCGCCATGTGCTTTGTCACAACAGTCTCATGTGTCCTCTCTGTCTTCTTCCAGTCTTAACCACGAAGGCTGCTTTTATAATATTTGATTTTAATATGGTAATGGAAAGCTGACTAATACATATACCATTCCACTGAAGATCAGTTTGACCGCGCAAAGCCATATTTGCAAGTGTGCAAGTGTGCTGTGTGTCTGTGTACATCTGAGGGTACATCAGAAAGTTCTTGGAGGGGCTCCGATGCTTTCTGGGATGTGCAGTCTCATCGTGGAGTGCCTGGCTTCAAGTCCTGGCTCCACTTCCTGTTCTCGCTTTCTGTGAATGCACACCCTGGGAGGCATCTGGTGCTAGCTCGGGTACTGGGGACCCTGCCACCCTGTGAGAGACGTGGATGAGTTCCTGGCTCCTGACTTTAGCCTGGCTCAGTCTGCTTCATTGCAGGCATTTGGGAGATCTGCGTGTCTCTCTGCCTTTCAAATAGATAAAAGTAATAAGTATTTTTATAAGTTTGTGGAAATGGTATTAAATGCAAGTTTATTTTGGTACAGAAATTTTGAAATCATGTAGTTTCTCCATAATACGCTTTTCCGATGAAGTTTTTGAAGAATCTGTGTGTGTGTGTCTATGTGTGTGTGTGTGTGTATTAGACCAGGAATGACGTGGAGGCTCTAGGAAAGTGTGTGGGTGTGAGTGTGGGTGTAGGTGGGTGGGGTGTGGGGGGGGGTGGTGTGTGTGTGTGTGTGTGTGTGTGTGTATTAGACCAGGGATAACGTGGAGGCTCTAGAAAAGTGTGTGGGTGTGGGTGTGATTGTAGGTAGGGTGTGTGTGTGTGTGTATTAGACCAGGAATGACATGGAGGCTCTAGGAAATGACTGTGGGGGTGGTGGTGGTGGTGGTGGTAGTGTGTGTGTGTGTGTATATGACCAGGAATGATGTGGAGGCTCTAGGAAAGTGTGTCGGTGTGGGTGTAGGTGGGTGGGGTGTGTGTGTGTGTGTGTGTGTGTGTGTGTGTGTGTATTAGACCAGGAATAACGTGGAGTCTCTAGGAAAGTGTGTGGGTGTGGGTGTAAGTGGGGGGTGTGGGTGTGTGTGGGGTGGGTTGTGTGTGTGTGTATTAGACCAGGAATGATGTGGAGGCTCTAGGAAATGATTGTGTGTGTGTGTGTGTGTGTGTGTATTAGACCAGGGATAACGTGGAGGCTCTAGAAAAGTGTGTGGGTGTGGGTGTGGTTGTAGGTAGGGGGTGTGTGTGTGTGTATTAGACCAGGAATGACGTGGAGGCTCTAGGAAATGACTGTGGGGGAGGTGGTGGTGGTGGTGGTGTGTGTGTGTGTGTGTGTGTATATGACCAGGAATGATGTGGAGGCTCTAGGAAAGTGTGTGGATGTGGGTGTGGGTGTAGGTGGGTGGGGTGTGTGTGGGGGGTGGTGGTGTGTGTGTGTGTGTGTGTGTGTATTAGACCAGGAATGACGTGGAGGCTCTAGGAAAGTGTGTGGGTGTGGGTGTGGGTGTAGGTGGGTGTGGTGTGTGTGTATGTGTGTGTGTATTAGACCAGGAATAACGTGGAGTCTCTAGGAAAGTGTGTGGGTGTGGGTGTAGGTGGGGGGTGTGGGTGTGTGTGGGGTGGGTTGTGTGTGTGTGTGTATTAGACCAGGAATGACGTGGAGGCTCTAGGAAGTGAGTCCAGTCCATGATTCCTCCATTACAGCGGCACTAAGGGGCGTTGGGAGATGAGTCAGCCGAGTGCGCTGAGCTTTTGCTCTCTCCTCCTTGGATCCCCCGTCTCATCCGTCTGTCAGGGGGCAGCATGGCGCTGTGATTCGGAGCGTGGACGCTGGAGCCCAGTTTGCTGGGCTCCGGACTCAGGCACGAACCAGCTGTGAGATGCGGGGAGGTCCTTAACCTGCACGCGCCCAGCTTCCTCTTGCGGGAAATGTGGCCGTAGTCCGTACCTCCCAGGAGTGTTCAGAGGAGTACAGACCTGCAGAGCCCTTAGAACCGTGCCGGCCCATCCCAGGTGCAGCACGGAGTTTGCCGTTACTTTGTGTGTCTAAAGTTTCGCTTTTCTGCATTCATATTTCCCGTGGAGTGTCTCCAACTTCGGGAACTGGGTTCCTTACCCTCAGTCCTCAGCACAGGCATGGAGGGATGCTTCCCCTAGGGTGCCTCTCCCCAGGCTCGGGAGTGCCCTGCTGGGGGACTCCAGGGTTTGGATTCGCCTCGCTGCCCCTTCGCCCTTTGCAACGCACCACAGTGGTCCCTACTGGCCCGTTGATGTAGAGTTGAGACAGACTTAACCACCACTAACCTCCCAGAGGTTGCCTCTACTTTTTCTTTCTTCTCCTCCTCCTCCATCTCCTCTTCATCTTCCCACCCCCTTATCCCTCCTCCACTCGCCCCTTCTTCTCTCCCCTCCCCACCCCTCCTCATTTCTTTATTGCTTAAAAGGCAGACTTATAGAGATACACAGATTTTCCGTCCACCAGTTCACTCCCCAAATGGCCGCAATGGCCAGGGCTAGACCAGGAGCTTCATCCCGGTCTGCCATGTGGGCGGCAGGTACCCAAACATTTGGACAACTTCTGTTGTTTTTCCCAAGCACATTAGCAGATAGCTGGATTGGAAGTGGGGCAGCTGGGAATCAAACCAGCACCAGTATAGGATGCAGACATGGTAGGCGGCGGCTTCACCTGCTACACGTCAGCACCAGCCCAGGAAAATGGTTTTAGGAGAAGCCCAGTCTGCAGGTGTAGTTGCAATCCATTGCGGACAGCGGCCCTCTCACAGGGTAACCAGTCCTCTTGTGCTCTTCCTGGTTCTGGGTTATAGAGCTCAGGTGGTGCCTTCCAACAGCCTTGGCCGTCTTTTTCATGAGATACAACAGACAACTTTTATACTGCAGCCAGAAAGGTGTAAATGCTACAACACGCCTTATTCTCCGATCTTGAAAGTAAAACGTGTGTTGTTTGTTAATCCCGGTTGTTTTGTTCTGAGCCGGAGTCACCAAGCTGTGTGGTGAAAAGCCCTGGCAAGTGCCGTTTCTCCTGGGGCACCGAGCCCTGCGTTAGCCTGGGGCTGGCCTCTGTCACGTACAAGGCGGTCGCCAGCGCGGACATGCTGCCACCTGTTACGGGAGCGACGGTCTACCGCCCCTGCTCCTTTTTTCTCCAAGGAAAACACAGAGAGACAGTGGGTATTTCCCTTGTGTTTTATCTGTGGAATCTCTGGAACTAGGAGGCGGGACTTCCTGCAGATGACACCCTGTGCCTCCCAGATAGTGCTGCATCGTCTTCTGCCTTCTGTCTCTGTGGAAGTCAGCACAGTTCGTGCGGAGCAGGCTGAGCAGTGAGGACAGGCAGCCTGGCACATGTGACGGAACCAGCTGCACGGTGGCGTGTGATCAGAATGAACCCACCTCACCGTCCCTGCACCGCCCGCCTTCGTGGCCTGGCCGCTCACGCTCCCAGAACAGCCTCGGCTTCAATGGAGCTGTGCCTGTCGCTGTGCTGTGAGCACCCTTCCCACCCTAGATCATGTTGTTCCACACCTAGGATCATGCCCCTGCCTTTTCCTCTTCCTGACAAAACCCTGCTGCGTCCACCTGTAGAGATTTGCCGGCAGTAAATACCAAACACAAATGTCACCTCCTCCAGGAAGCCTTCCGTGCACTCTCCGATAAGGAGTGAGTGAACTTGACTTATTCTTAATACTCCTTTGTTACCTTTTTTGGCCACCTGTCTAGAGCCTTGACAGCCAGTCTCTTTCCTTGTTTTTGTTGCTATAACTGAACCCCAGATTGAGTAATTATAAAAGGTAGAGGCTTATTTAGTTCAAAGTTCCAGAGGCTGGAAAGTCCCAGCGTGTGGCGGCTGCACCTGGTGGGCCCCTGCTGAGGGTCTTCTTGCTGCCTTCTAAGGTGAAGCAGGGCATCACGGGGTGAGAGAGCAGGCAAGCAGACAGAGCACGCTTTTCTGAAAGCTACTCCTGCTGTAGCCACGGATCCATTGCCCATGAACGGGTTTATCCACCCCGTGGAGAAGTCCCCTTCGGAACCCAGTAACCTCCCAAACTCCCATGGCATGAACTTGCGGAGGTGCATGCAAACCACAGCAGCACCTGTGCGTGAAGTTCTTCCACCTTCCACCTGCCCCTGCCCACCGTCTCTCTCATTTCTCTCTTTCGACCATAAACAGCCAGAAGCGTGTGGCTGGGTTGGACTGAGAGTTGGACTGAGCCCAGCGACCAGGCGCAGGACTGGGGCACACCCAGACACAGGTGTCCAACCCGAGAGGTTTCAGGAGGGCTGCTGTCTTGTAAGGGGTGACAGTGACACTGTGGGAACAGGCAGGTGGCCGTGAAACAGCAGGCAGGGCCCCAAGTCCGCAGGAAGTGAGCACTTGGGCTGTGACTGATAAGTTGTGCCAGGGGCTGGGATGGCTTGGGTTCCCCGGCCTCTGTGGCTCTTCACCCAGGGACTGCAGGCTTTGTGGGTGCTGCTCCATGTAAGGGGCCCGAGCAGTGCACCTGCCCTGTCCACACACGTGCCCCATCAGCGGGCAGGCGCTGGCGGGGGGCTCGGGTCTTAGCTGCAGACACGGTGGCTGGCAGTGCCCCTTCAGGGGCAGCTGGGCGTCTGAGAATTCAGATTCCTGTTTCTTTCCATGGCCTCTGGCACGATGCCCCATGCCAGGTAGGACCCTGGCCGGTATTAGCGGGCCTGGAAGACGGCACTTGCTTCCTCACTGCCTCACCACGTGGCCCTCCCTGGTCCAGGAAGACGGCTCTCACATCAGCGCTTGAGTTCTCTGTTTCCGTTTGTCACAGCCCCTCCGAGTGGTGGGAACGTGGATGTGAGTGAGATGCAGCCCCCAGCAGTCCCAGAGTGTGACCCAGCAGCTGATGGGCATTGTGTGTCCCTTGCGCCGCCCCCAGGAAAGTGGAGGGCAGGGCTTACGGGAGTCGGAGGCAGCCTGTGTGGGGTCCGTCCTCACAGCGTCACCCTCTGTCTTGCCCTGTGGGCTGTTGTTTTGCAGTCCACCCAAGTCCACAGCCCCCATCCCGTCTGGGAGCCAGCACCTACTCCTCCGGCTTCCTCTCTCCTTCCAGCGCCTGCACTGTAATGGCCCCTGGCCCCTGGTGAGGAGTGGGTGCTTCACTCTCTGCTGGCTTTCCCTTAGTTCTGCCTTTGCCTCTGTATGAGCCGCTCCTTTCAGGGGCCACCAGCTACCCACGTCTCAGGCGCCAGACGTTTCCCCCAGGGAACACCGACAGATCTGGCAGGGCTGACAGAAACAAAATCCAATGGGAGTTCCCGCGAGAGCCCAGGGGAGAGGCACTGGGTGGCAGGGGCCAGTCACGACAGTGGCGATGCGGGGGTGAGACGCTGGTGTCAGATACGTTTTGAAGGTTGGCTGTAGCTTGTTGGGTCATAACAGTGGCCACCAGTGTAAGCGGCTGTCTCTGGGACAGGCGGTGGGAATGGTGGATATTTGTGGTTTCCTGATCTATAGTTCCAGTTACGCTATTATTGTACTTCTCTGCCCTTGAACTTGGTGGCACATTCCTTGCAATGCTATATCCACTTCTGCTTGTCCTCAAGGCTCTTGGGTGGTCAGGTATCTTTTCATTGTGCTGTTCAAGTTGCTGTTAGCTTATGCCATTGTTTAAAGGTAGCCAGATGAGAAGAATCACGTTTGGAGGTTCTGCCTAAGAAGTGGCCTTGTCAGGGTGTGTTCCTCCTGCCCTTTTAATTTCGCCTTGCAGAAATCGGCCGTCCCAGTAATTTCCCATTGCTAGAATTGAAGCTGTACAATCAGTCTGGGTCCCTTGCTCATTTATTGGAGCACTGCGAGGGCAAGGACCTTGTCTGTCTTATTCATCACTTCAATGCCGGCCCTTAGACCTGTGCCTGACACATGGGAGGAGCTCAGTAAATATTAATGGAATCAACGTACGGGAGTCGGCCAGGAAGCGGCTTCCTGCAGAGGGCTGCTGCAGACGGTGCCGGAGCCCTCTGGCTGGCTGAGAAGGCATCCGGAAGAGGTGTACGGAACTTGCACTTAGAATCACAGCTGCCGGCCGGCGCCGTGGCTCAATAGGCTAATCCTCCACCTTGCGGCGCCGGCACACCGGGTTCTAGTCCCGGTTGGGGCGCCGGATTCTGTCCCGGTTGCCCCTCTTCCAGGCCAGCTCTCTGCTATGGCCAGGGAGTGCAGTGGAGGATGGCCCAGGTGCTTGGGCCCTGCACCCCATGGGAGACCAGGAAAAGCACCTGGATCCTGGCTCCTGCCATCGGATCAGCGCGGTGCGCCGGCTGCAGCGGCGGCCATTGGAGGGTGAACCAACGGCAAAGGAAGACCTTTCTCTCTCTGTCTCTCTCTCTCACTGTCCACTCTGCCTGTAAAAAAAAAAAAAAAAAAAAAAAAAGAATCACAGCTGCCTTCCTGCCGTGTGACACCCAGAGCCTCTGACCCAGCCATTTGTCTCTGTGCAGCCAGGCGAGACTTGAGCTCAGAGACGGAATCTCCACGAGTTGGCTAAGCGAGATAAACAGTTTTCCCCTACACCTTGATGAGGGTTCGTGGCACGTGACGTTCCCGTGGCTCCTTACTTCACAGGAGGGAAGCTCGTGGGAAAGCACACTGTCTCCAGGTTCTGAGAGTCGGGCTTTCCTGAGAAGCAATGTCTGGGTAGAAACTTGGTCTCTGAGTAGCCGGAGGGAGACGTTGCGAGTGGAGACAGTGCCACCATCTGCGACTCAGCTGCGGCTCGTTCTGCTCCCTGCAGATGATTTGCCCCATGTCCCCGCTGGTCAACCGTCCACTCACAGCCCTTCAGCTCCCAGCTTCATTGGCCTGAAATGTTGATCTCTGTGCCAGCCCTTCCCTCTGTCCTCAAGTCTGCGTCGGATGACACCATGTGGTCTTGAAAGTGAATTCAGAGCAGATGGGATAGCAGCAAATAGAAGACCTGGTGCTGGCCGCCGTGAGTGTGCCCCTTGCGTTTTTAATCGCCGTCTTCTCCCTGGGCAGCATTTCCAGTGTGGGCGTGTCACAGGACAGGACGTGGCTCGTTGCACAGAGCGCAGCCAGCCCTCCTGTCTCAGCCCTGCTTCCAGCAACTCGGCCCTGTGGGCCTTCCACGAGAGTCTTGCCCATTGCAGGCGCCTGCGATGCTCACAGAGCGGCACTTCCAGTGCACTGGGCGGTGATTACTCATCCATGCAATTAATCTTCATCCACGAATATGCTTAAATCCAGCTAAGATCTGTTCTTACTTCACACCCCCACTCTGACCTGGCAGCTGGCTTTCTTTTATGCAGAAGCACAGTGCGGAGGTGTCGCCGTGAGTGTAGGCTTGCAGCAGTAATAGTGAGGAGAGGCCTCGGCGGAGACGTGGGACGGCCCTTTCAGCCACCTCCTGAGTGTTCCCAGCCAGTTCCCGGAAACCCTTGGCTGCAAGGGCGATGTTTCCTGCGGAAGGGAATGTGGAGGAAAGCGGTTCAGGGAGTCTGGATGAAGCCCTTGGCACCCCGACTCCTCCCTGCTGAGCGTGTGCGCGTGTCTGCGGACACAGTGCACACACTACATGGGGGCCGGGATGCTGTATTTGGGAGGACCTCAAGGTACACGGCTCAGTGTTCTCTTTCTTCCTATTTGTCATCTGCTCGGATCTTTCTGGAAAATGAAAAATTCAAAGGCACTCAAGGATCTGGGGGGTCCAAACACAGCAGAATAAAATTACATGTGGCCAGGAGCCCTCCCCTTCCAGACCGCCTGCTGCATTGTGAATACGGATGGGAGAGCTGGTGGCAGGGGGAAAATTCGCTTCACGTGAAAACAATATAGAAACTGGATGATAGACGCCAGGCTCTGGAAATGAACTTGAGGCCCTACCCCAGCCGTTATGAACGTCTACAATATTTTGGGCTGGGACAGGTCTGTGGAGCCAGCAGTGTTACAGTAGGAGCCGAGCTGTGCAGCTCGTGTGTGTGTGTGTGTGTGTGTGTGTGTGTGTGTGTGGTGTAGGGGTGGGTGTGGGGAGAAGCCTCCCTGCCTGCCGAGGGCTCGGACTGCCCCAGGGAGGCAGTTTTGTTTGTGGAAAGGTTTCCGGGAGGAAGGAAGTGTCGGGCAGAAAGTCTGGGATAAATCTCTCTTGTTTGCTAGTGTCTTTCATTTCATTTAGAATGTTCCTTTCTAAGCCTTAGCTAAAACGTTATTTCTGTAGATTTTCCCGTTTGTTTATGTGATGGGGCTGTGGTTTTGGTGTGTGTGTGTGTTTTTTTTTTTTTTTTTTTACAGGCAGAGTGGACAGTGAGAGAGAGAGACAGAGAGAAAGGTCTTCCTTTGCCGTTGGTTCACCCTCCAATGGCCTCTGCGGCCCGTGCGCTGCGGCCGGCGCACCACGCTGATCCGATGGCAGGAGCCAGGTGCTTATCCTGGTCTCCCCAACAGTAGTGATTACTGTGCAAGTCTCTTAGTTAAGAGAGTGGCCCGGGGCCTCTGCATGCCGGTCACTAGCAGAGCTGTGGGTGACTGCAGAGAACAATAAGACTCTTCCATGTGAAAGAGAGTCCTCACACTGCCATATCCAGTCTCGTCACTCTGCTTAGCCCCTGGCCTTGGCCACGGGCTGGACACTCACTGTCACTCGCCAGGCATTCTGTCTGTCTTGCCAAGCAAGGCGTCTCCCACCTAAATCATCTTGGGCGTTCACAGACCTTCACACAAGGGCAATGGATGAGTCTTACAGCCCTGAAACTCTGTGATTGTGATTCTTGTTTCTCTCTCTCTCTCTCTCTGTGTGTGTGTGTGTGTGTTAATTCTCCAAGTTAGACCTTGAGTCATTTGCACTCACACCAGCAAAGCACAGAGTGAGCGCCCAGGCAGTGGTAGGCCCTGAGGCCCTGAGAGAGGAGAGGCTGATGTCACTGTCTCGGCCCAGTGTGGTAAGGGGAGAGCCTCTGGGGCCAGGAGACGCGGTCCATCTGTGGGGGACGGGGCAGCCTGTGCCGTCCAGATGCACCCACTGGCAGGCAAGGGATGCCCTTCCCGGAGGAGGCTCTCTGAAAACAGAAATGTGAGTCTACCAGGCAGAGAAGGAGGCCAGGCAGGACTGGACAGCACAGAGAAGGGAGGAGAACAAGAGGAAATGCGGTGTGTGGGGGAGCTGGGCCTCGAGTCAGGGAGAGGAGGCAGGGGACAGTGGGTGGGTGGGGTTTGAAGCAGAGGCTGTTGGCTTCCTGCAGGCTCTGGCCAAGCCGAGGCATCATTGTCAGCGTCGACCTGCAGGTGACGGCATCGAGATTTAGAAAACTTGAACAGCTTCTGGAAGGACTTGTAAATAATCATGAAAAGCAAAATCTGAATTTGGGTCTTGGTGACCCAAGCATTGGCCAGCGTTTTGTTACTTTAACTGAAATATCTACGAGGAGCACCCTAGGAGAGAAGAAGGTTTATTTCAGCTTACGGTTTGGAGGTTCACAGTCCAAGATCATTAGTCTGACGGAGGCTGGCTATGGAGGAGCCGGCGTGGAAGAGCACAACACTTCCAGGAGCACAGGGCTGGCTGCGTAGTCAGAGCCTTCATTGATATTATAGCTGACGAGCCAGGAAGTGGAGAGAGACACAGACACAGGGAACAAGCACACTCCTCACAAAGCTCTCATGTTTGCATCCTGGGGCTCCACCCTACAACCAAATCCAATCCAGTCACTCCCCGGAGGCCCCACCTTCAGACACCCCCATTGGCTCAAGCCTCCATCCTTAATTGGTCAGCTATTCATGTCAGACTTCAGGGTTTAAGTGCCTGCCTGAGTTTGGGCAGCCAAGGCCTGCTCAAACTGTAATAGTGAACAAACCTTAAGTGCTCTTGCTGTTTCTCTCTCTCTCTCTCTCTCCCTCTCTCTCTCCCTCTCTCCCTCTCTCCCTCTCTCCCCCTCCTCCTACCCCGTTGCCCCTCCCAGAAAGAGGAGGCGGAAACTCCCTTTGAATGCTGGCCCTGGGCTGTCTTGCTGGGAGGCAGTGGCAGGGATCTCAGAAGGAGTTCGGCAGGAGGCGGCAACTCCGGGAAGAGAGGTCAAGGGGAAAGCGGCGGCTGTCAGGGTGTGCTTGGGTGAACTTGGTTCCAGCCTGGCTCAAATGAGTGGCTGCTGGAAGCCCACAGATCCGGTTCGTGCATCTCCCATCCACCATTAGCCTTTCTTGTGGTCCAGGACTTCAGTTCCTTTGCAAGCCTGTAGGATTGAGGGGAGTCCAAAGTAAAAGGGGAAGAGTGATACCAGCTTGTGTGGATACCATGCCTTCTGTTGCACTGTGTAATCCTTGTAACAACCCATGCGGTGAAGTGGTCAGCGTCCTGAGTGGCTGTGTGTAAATGGTAGAGCTGGGCCCAGAGCCTTCTGTGTCCGTGTGTGCAACCTTCCTGTGGCACGGGGCTTGGCACCTGCCAATGTTATGGTCGCTGTTGTTGACAACGTCATTATGATAGATCAGGGTCTGAGCGCCAGGCAGGGAGCCCCTTGGCCTGGCAGCCATGTCTTCCTCTCCCAC
The DNA here is from genome assembly GCF_051225735.1 of Oryctolagus cuniculus. NCBI lineage: Eukaryota > Metazoa > Chordata > Mammalia > Lagomorpha > Leporidae > Oryctolagus > Oryctolagus cuniculus. The sequence goes on along the minus strand of NC_142871.1, from coordinate 10,173,815 downwards.
CCCGTTGTGGGTCCATCCCAGCTGCTCTTTCCCCACCTCCTTCCCAGCCCCATCTCTGGCTACAGGATGCGCTGGGCTCAGAGTTGGGTGCTGGGAGCCTTGCCCTGGAGGACCATGCCCACTGCTTCCCCGGGGAGGTGGACGCTTTCTCAGGTGCAGCCGGTGCTGTTGCTCCCTGGAGGCCACACAGCCAGCCCCGCCTGCACCCTTCCCGCCTTCCCCAGGTCAGCACCCACTGCCTTTCCAGGTGGGTCTCTCCTGGCATCTGGCTGCTGGCTTGCCCCTCACCTTGGTGGGAGGGGAGTGTGAGAGGGGGTATTTGCGCATCAGACCTCAGGCTGGTGGTCACCCACTTCCGCTGTGGTCCAAACGACTCTGGACTTGCATTAGTTCTAGGAGAGGTTGTGGAGCTCATGTGTCTAACAGGGGCTGTCATCCCGTGGAGGGATCCAAGAACTGTAATCCCAAACCCGAGATGTCTGAATGGCGTATCCTTTCTACAGGCATTTTAGAGCTTAATTTTCAAGTTGTCACCAGCCTCAGGCTTCCTGCTTTGCAGTGTGAGGCAGCCTCTCGTTTTCCTGGGCCCTCCCTCTGTCATCACAATACCATTATGGGTTCCGTGTTTGTCTACAAGCAGGTAGAGCCTGCTTGTCCTTAGGGTCAGTGACTTCCCAAATGCCACAACAGTCAGGGTTGGGCCAGGCTAAACCGGGAGCCCGCAACTCCATCCAGACGTCCCCCACAGCTGGCAGGGACCCAACTATCCAAGCCATCACTTGCTGACGCTCAAGGTGTACATTAACAAGAAACGGAATGAGAAACGGAGCCAGGACTTGAACCCAGGCACTCTGATACGGGATGCGTGTGTCCTAAGCTGTGTCTTTACCACTGGGCCAAACATCTGCTCCTCCCATGAGCTTTTTGCAAGTCCCTCCTGCTGTAACACCAGCACACACACACACATGCTTGGATAGGCATGTCTGCTGACTCCGGGCAGCCTCCCCCCTGCCCTGGGTTTGCTTCTGAGCCAGGGTGCAGGGGTGCCTTGGTGTGGGGCATCTTAGCATGGCTCCTGTGTCTTTGGCAATCAGGCCCCCATGTTGTATTCATCCCTCAAGGAGTGTGTGTGGCTCATGGGCATAAGACAGAGTTGTCACTGTGTTGTTAATGGACTTCCAAGATAACCAGCTGCATGTGTTTGCTTAGCGGCCTTGGGGTGTTTTGCACACAGAAGGGGCTCGGCCAGCAGCACTCTGTCTCCATTAAAGATGTTTACAGATGGAGGAAGCAAGCAGCCTGCCTCCTGCCGTGCTGCTGCTGACCGTTCAGAGCGATCGGATTGCTCGCTTCAGTTTGGTCCTCAGCCTTCTCACGCAGAAGTGTGTCGGGTGAATTGCACGCACAAGGAAACACTGTGTGAGGGTTAGATCCTACACTGAGCTGGCAGGTCACGCAAGCTCGCGTGGGGCTGTTTTCCTTACGAAAGTCGCAATGCCATAAAAACTGCGCCCAAGGAAATCCCTTCCCAAGGAGAGTCGGTTTTTGAAATTTACAAGCAAAATGGCTACTTTTTTTTTTTTGGTCAATTGCTTTTTAGAATGTTTTGATGCTTGTCTCATTTCTTACACGTTTTATGTTTTGAAGTATTTTTAGAGGCCTCTCAAGGGCAGACTGTAGATTTGGATTTTGAAATGCAGGGAGCGTTTATGCTCAGAGAGGGGCTGAACTGCCTGCTGGAGCCGCCCCACCGCGGGACACGGCCACATGCCTTCCTCCATCCGGGGTGGTGAGAGCCTCGCCACACAGAGTGCCTCCCGTCCGTCCCATGTGCTGGGGTCAACACGAGGGCTGTCCCTGTTTCTAGGCTTGAAGGACCTCCAGGTCATCTTATCTGGAGGTCTTGCCAGTCCTTCAGCCATGGTTGAGCATTCAAAGAATTGTTAGTATTAAATTATTTACTCATTCATTTGAGAGGCAAAGAACTCCTGTCTGCTGATTCACTCCCCAAATGCCCTCAGCAGCTGGGGCTGAGTGGAGGCCATAGCCAGGACCTGTAACTCAGGCCAGGTCTCCGACAGTGCTGGGTGGAACCCAATCACTTGAGCCATCATCACCGCCTCCTGGGATCTACACTAGCAGGAAGCTGGAGTCGGGAGCCGCAGGCAGCATTAGAACAGGCACTCTGGCGTGGGGCTGGGCATCTTAACTGCTGAGCCAAATGCCTGCCGCTCACTGGTGTGGGTCTGTCGACAAGAGGGTCCCATCCCAGGCTGTAGACTCTGCTGTCTGATTGGCCTGTGAAGTCCCCAGACATACAAGGGCACTTGCCCAGAGAAGCTGTCACGGTTTAGGCGTCTGCATGCATTCAGCGGGTGCTTGCGAGTGCTTGCTGGTGTTTGATAGGGACTGACACACGTGATCCCCTCCCTTGTGGAGCTCACAGTCTAGGGAGAGCTGTGGCTGAGGGCAGATGAGCCAACACAGCAATGGCATAGGGGGACAAAGGAAGCCCCAGGGCAGAGATGAAGAAAAGTGTGTGGAGGTGGATTGGGATCCCCTCCATGAAGGCTGAGGCCTGAGGTCGAGGGAGGGCCACCAGGGTGGTGGATGGGTCAGCAGTTGCAAGAGTCAGTGTAGCCAGGGCTAGTGGGCAAGGCCTGGGAGAGGGACCTGGACGTGCACCTGCAGAGGAGCCTGGGGAGCCTGCACGAGTCAAGGTGCAGGCTGTGGAGCTGAGCTCATGAGTTTCCTCGCAGGGCGATGGGAAGCCACAGGAGGATTTTTATCTTACTAATAACAATTAGGAGGGGAGGTGTGGTTTTGAAAGCTCTCTCTGGCTAGTCAGAGAGGATTGGGCTGGCTGGGCAGGGTGCAGAAGGAAAACAGGGAGGGTGGCACTGCCACAGTCCAGGGAGAGGCAGTGGTGCCAGCCGGAGAGGTGAGAGGGGCACAGGGCTGGGAGGTGTAGCCTCTCTCCTGGCAGTGGGATAGGGTGGCCGAGGGGAAGAAAGGGAGGGATCACACATGACCCCAAGGTTTCTAGATAGATCAGCGCAGTGGACGGTGGGACCAGGAGTTGGTGAGGAGAGGAGGAGCAGAACCAGGGCTCTGTGGGCAGTGGGGGTGGGGAGTGAAGCATTACTTGGGTTGTCTCTAAACAGGTAGAGTCATGGTGTGTTTAGAGTTCCCCAATCCTGTCTTCAGTGCTTGAAACTGAATTAGGAAAACTACTTGGATAATCTCATCTGCTTAATATTTGAAAAAGCAATTTGCAGGTGCATAGTCCACTTCCAGTGCGTGGCGAGGCACGGGGTCTGCAAGCGATGATGGACCAGTGGATGGGACCTTGGCCTCAGGAAGCTTTCACTCTGGCTAGAGAGGCAGGCAGACCTCCCTTAAGCCATCAGCTAATTACCACTCGTGACCATCCAGAAAATTCTACAGGAATCAAATGGATAACATTACATGGGCTGTATATGAGAGGCACGGCAGAGTCTGTGGCGGGTTCCCTCAGTCAAGGACCACCAATCTCTAGGGGACGTTGAATTTGAGTTAGATTCAGGGGCACTCCAGTGCTGCTGCCTGGTAGGGCAGGCGAGTAAGACAAGGAAGGTCCTGGGTCAGGGCAGTGCAGGAGTGAAGCCAGACCAGGACAGGGAGTGGTGATAACGGTGATGACTCCTGAGCCTTGAATGCCTGCAGTTGCCAGGACCCCTGGTGGAGGAGGCCTTACACAAATCATCCGATTTCAATTTATTTTAAAAGATTTTATTTATTTCTTTGAGCTAGAGTTACAGAAAGAGGGAGACAGAGAGGTCTTCTGTCTATCGGTTCTCTCCCCAAATGGCTGCAATGGCCGGAGCTGAGCCAGGAGCTTCTTCCAGGTCTCCCACGCAGGTGCAGGAACCCAAACTCTTGGGCCATCTCCCACTGCTTTCCCAGGCCATAGCAGAGAGCTGGACAGAAGAGGAGCAGCTGGGACATGAACCGATGCCCATATGGGATGCTGGCACCTCAGGCGGAGGCTGACCCTACTACGCCACAGCGCTGGCCCCCCTGATTTTAATCTTAATGTTGCAAGTAAGACACACAGGGGAGAGGAGGACACGTGGCGGGTTATGACCACGGTCAAGGTGCTGCTGTCCAGGCCACTTTTCTCCTTCATGCAGGCACCTTTTATTGCCCTGCCTGGAGGTCCCCAGGCCACATTCAAGGGACTTGGGTGTTAAAAGATGGGTGGTGGGGCTGGCGCTGTGGTGCAGTGGGTTAACACCCTGGCCTGAAGCGCCGGCATCCCATATGGGCGCTAGTTCTAGTCCTGGCTGCTCCTCTTCCACTCCAGCTCTCTGCTCTGGCCTGGGAAAGCAGTAGAAGATGGCTCAAGTCCTTGAGCCCCTGCACCTGTGTGAGAGACCCAGAGGAAGCTCCTGGCTCCTGGCTTTGGATCGGCGCAGCTCCGGCCTTTGTGGCCATCTGGGGAGTGAACCATCGGATGGAAGACTTCTGTCTTTCTGCCTCTCCTCTCTCTGTGTAACTCTGACTTTCAAATAAATAAATAGATCTTTAAAAAAAAAAAAAAATGGGTGGTGTGGAATGCTAGCCCGGGTGGAGCACGCCCAGGACCCCTCCACCCATCGGCTCCCTCCCCCTCCCCTCCTCCCTGAGGTTTCTGTCTTTGGTGAGCATGGAGTCTGCTTTCTGAGCTGTCTCTTTGTTCTTCTGCGAGTCGAGGGCAGGATCCGTGTGGACTCCGTGCCCCTCCACAGCGCGCTGCTTTGCATGTGGTGGGTGTTCAATGAATATTTATGGGATGATGGAGTGGCTGGGGTAGAGTTCCTGGAAATGAGAAGAACGGAGATGCATTCGAAAGACTGTAAGTGGGGAAGCTGTAGCATCAACTTCTGTGAAGGAGCTGAGTGCGGATTTCTACATTAACAGGTAATTTGTGAAACTCAGACATCAAAGGCTCAAGTCAGCCATTTTCACGGGGAGTCCCCAGGCCTCCAGCCCCTCCCTTGCTTTGGCTCAAGTCTCACTAAGGAGGTACTTTATTCACAAGTGGCTGGCACCCCCATTCACAGCTCTGGCTCCCTCAAGGGGCAGACACAAGGATGCACTCGTATGCAGCGTGGGCACGGGTTGGCCGAGAGTGTCTGAGGGGTAGAGCGTGCAAGCGGCAGGTGTCCCAGACGGGTCGCAGTCCTCAGGATGAGTCATCTTGATTATGTACTGAGCTCTTGCGCACAGTCGCTGTTTGTTTGCAGAAGTGCTCCAAGCCTCACGCTCAGCGACTGGGGAGGCCTCCTGCTTCTCCACCAGGGCCGCCCAGAAGTCTGAGTGCACCAGTGCCGACAGCCACCGCCCCCTCGCCCTCAGCCGGGTGCTGCCTGAGTGCCTGGCATTGACTCGGGCCCCAGCCATGCAGGTGGGCACAGCTGTCATCCTCACCCCCCTGGAGGAAATCAGCCTCCTCTCATCCCCTCTGCCACCACTTGAGTCTAAACCACCAGCACCTCCCTCGGGAGCGCAGGGGCATCCTTGGTGCTGGGGCCAGACGGCTCCTCTCCGGGTTCAGACCCTATCTGGCATCACCTCCCCAGCCTCTGCCTGGCCCCTGCACCTGACCCGGAGTTCCAGCCTTCCGGCCAGAAAACATTGGTGCCTTTTCCTACCTGCCTGCTCCCTGCCCTCAGAGGGGGCTCTCTGACCCAGTGGCTCAGCCAGTTCTGTGATTGGCCAGTGACCCTTGGGGCAGATCCTACATCTTGGGGGTCGGGCAGCTGGCGCAGAAAGGGCACTCTGATGAGTGTCCCCTGAATGATGCCATTGTTCCAGCTCCTGGAAATGTTGCAGTGAGTGACAGAAAGGCCCTGCCCTTGTGCAGTTGACAATGTGGAATGAGGAATCCATAACTTCAACCCTGTAAAGGTCATATTGGTGCTGAGAGCAGTCATGGGGCGACAGGCAGGTGAGGTGTGCCAGATTGGCCCGTCCAGAGGGGTCTGACCTTAGATGAGATGGCCATAAGTAGGGAGTGGAGGGAAGGGGAGCAGGGACTCTCTGGCTGCGACGTTGCAGGCATCTGTGCTCCAGACACAAAGGCCTGGCGTGTTCTCAGTGCAGCAGCGAGGCAGGGGCAGAGCTAGAGTTTGGGGTCCGGCTCTGGATGCAGTGGCGCCCCCAGGTGTAGGTGCACACTCGGGGAGGCGCGTGTCCCTTAGCTCTCGTGACTGCTCACCTGAGTCTCTCCCACCCCGCAGTGAGCCCCGTGAGTGAGGACACCTCCCACTGCTGCCCCCACCACGGCCCGCCTCTGTACCCCTGGTACCAGCGCGACACCTGGCACAGGGCAGGCACACTGCAGGCACTTTGGATGCACACACGAATGAAGGAGACTTGGGCCAAGAAAATGACCGTGTGCTCTGGGTGGTCAGTGGCCTCCAGCTCTGCTCTTCCCAGCACCCACGCTCGGGGGTGGCAGCAGTAGTGGGATTCGTACAGCACTGTCGGCTTTCTCCCAACATCTGAGTCATCTCCCAAGCCCCCCTCCCCCCACCGCCTCCTACTCCCTCATTCTCTCTCTCTCTGATCCTCCTCTTTCTTCTCTCCCACCCCCAGATTGTTTTCTGGAACACTGAACAGGTTCTGATGGCTGCCTCTGTGCTCCCTTGTCGCCCTCGCCCTCTCAGCGCGGGAGTGCCGCTTGCCTTGAGGAAGTCTGCGTGCGTGCCGGGCTTGGCCCTGGTTCCCGCGGAATCAGCCCTCCCAGCTGTGTTTGGGTTTCTGGCCCTTCCGTGGGGCTCCAGCTCCCTCTGCTCTCTTCTCTGGGCTCTGAGCACCGGCCAGGTTGGAGAGGGAAACCCAGCCTTGCCAAGCCTCCCTTTCCTTCCTCTCTCTTCCTCCTCTGCCAACAGCCCTGTGGAGGAAACGGGCACTCCCAGTCCACTAGGAGGCAGGAAGGAAACGTGGCAGGGGGCAGGAGTCCCACGGGTCCCACAGAGTAGATAACCATCCGGAGACCACAGGCGGGCCCATGACCTCGTGCTGGAGGCCAGCGCACAGGCAGATAAACAGCACCGCAGCCCAGCAGGAGACGGCGTCTCGGGGCTGGCAGCATCCACTCAGGGCTGTTCCCGGCGGGGGTGGGGACCCTGTGCACACAGGAGAGGGCGTTAGCACGCCAAGCAGATGTGTGTTCTGGGGAAGCGGTCAGCAGCATGAGAGCTCCTTGCCAAGCCGTGGGCCCACAGCTGTTAGAAACGACCCAGGACAGCCTGAGCTCGGATGTGACGCTGAGGCCGAGGGCACCATCGGGTCAGCTCTGTGGCGCGTGGCTCTCTGCCAGAGAGCTTCTCTCCCGGCTCGGGGATACTGTCCTGTGCGTCTCAGGCATGTGGGCTAAGAAGCCTTTCCTGGGATGTGGCCACCTGGGCTCTGGCCACTGCAGGTCCACCATCTTGGCTGGCAGTGGACCTGCTCACACAAGTGCTGCAACCCCGTCCCTGGCCGGGGGCACCCTAGGGGAACTGGTCCTCATCCACCGTCACAGGCTGGGGCCTCCATTCTGTCAGCAACAAGCCACACTCAGATAACAGGGCTTTAGTGCCAGCCAAGAACCAGCATCAAGGAGGGATCTTTTTTTAAAAAAAATGTTTTTAATTTTTTATTGGAAAGGCAGAGTTCGAGGCAAGGGAGAGAAAGAGATCTGCCATACACTGGTGCACTCCCCAAATAGCCACAATGGCTGGGATTGGGTCAGGCCAAAGCCAGGAACCAGGAGTTTTTTCTAGGTCTCCCACGTGGGTGCAGGGACCCAAGCACTTGGGCCATCTTCCACTGCTTTCCCAGGTGCATTGGCAGGGAGCTGGATCGGAAGTGGAGCAGCCGGGACTAGAACCAGAGCGCCTATGGATGCCTAGGTCACAGGCAGAGGCTTATCCCACTGTGCCACAACACTGGCCCCAAGGCGAGACCTTACGTGGGTTTGGAACATACTTGTTTTCAGGGTCATGGCTCGCCCTTGACCCTTGGGCTGCCATGGACACTTAGCTTCCTCACCCTGAGCCTCCGTGGCTTCAGCTGGGAGATGAGTGGGCTGGACTTAATCATGTGAGAGCCTTTTCAAATCTTAATGTTTCCAAGATGCTGAGGCCGGAGGTCAGGGGAGGCTGCTTGCATGCCTTTGACTGTGACGTGCCATGCCCTGCTGTGGCCTCCTCGACAAAGAATGCAGGGCCAGCCGTCCGTGGGCACCGTCCCTTCCTTGCTCCATCCTCTGCCCTTCTGACCTCCTTTTCTGCCTCCGTCCTGCCTGGCCTGGTAGCTCTGAGACTCTGTGGGGACATCCTAACGGCAATGACGATGAGGCCGCCTCCATCCCTCCGTGGAGAGGGGCAGGCAGTGCGGTGCTCTTACTTCCTGTGGAACATGATACGCCTGAGGCTCAGAGAGGGCAGCCAGGATGGGGCCTGAACTCCAAGGCCCCTGGAGTTCCTTGTGGACCCCGTGCAAGATGCCAGAGCCTGCAGGTGGATTTTTGTTCGGGGCCATGCTTGACTTTTTCCTGGAGATGCCGGGCTCTGGGAGAACACCCATTCTGGTAAAACCTTTTGTTCCAAGGCAGTTTGCTTTGTTCCATTAGGGAAGTTTAAGAGGAAATAACTTCTTAGGAATCTAGTAAATACAAAGAGAGAAAATGTCCAGTTCTGTTTTACGAGCCCTGGGTCCCCAATCCATCTCATTTCCCAAATGCATGCTCTCAAATCCATTTCATATCCTGAACAAATGTTGTACATTTAAATACCACCAGGGACAGCGAAGCCCACAGGGTGGTGACAGTGCATGTGGACGGCTTGAAAATCCCTTCTCAACCCATTGGCCACACAGACACAACACTTCCTCATCTCAGGAGTTCCTCGAAATCTCGCGACTCCCTCTGGCATCTCAGCTTTCCTCGAAGCTGCCTCAGGCTGCTCTGTGGGGCCTCCTGGATTTGCTTGTCCTTCCTTTCTTTTTTAAAATTCCTTTCTTTATTCGAAAGAGTTACACAGAGAGAAGGAGAGATAGAGAGAGATCTTCCATCAGCTGGTTCACTCCCCAGATGGCTGCCATGGCCAGAGCTAGCCAGGCTGAAGCAGAGCTTCTTCAGGGTCTCCCCACATGGGTGCAGGGGCCCAAGAACTTGGGCCATCTCCCACTGCTTTTCCCAGGCCATTGGCAGGGAACTGGATTGGAAGTGGAGCAACCAGGATTTGAACCGGCACCCATATGGGATGCTGGTATTGCAGGCAGTGGCTTTAGCCTCTGCCCCACAGCACCGGCCCCTGTCTCCTTTTAAACCAGTGTAGCAAAGAGTGTGCCCAGAGAGGTTTAGAGCTGTTTTCAAACCCCTCTGCCTCCGAGATTCCATGCTTAGGGTCCTTGCCAAGCACACAAGGAACACAAATTCTATTTCTTGGAGCATTTAAATGGGCTCTCGTTGTGTTGTCCTGTGATGTTTTAATGAATGCAGTCTGAAAGGGGGATGGCATGCAAGCTTTATGCACTTACTGTTTCATTCATTTCACAAATGTTCGGTGCACCTGCCCAGAGTAGGCACTGAGCAGTGGCTCCATTCACCAGGTCCATGTCTGTCCTGGAGCTGTGGCACCCAGAGAGGCAGGCCAGCACACGTGGATGTTGACAAGCAGAGTCAGTGGGTGCCACCGCCTGAAAGGGCAGCACCCAGCACCCATCAGGGACCCGGGGAGCAGGAGAGCGAGGATGTGCAGGGTTGGAGGATGCATGGACACGCTGAGGGGTCCATGGGGCTTTGTCAAAGAGGCCTTCCTCGAGGCAGAGAAGAAAGATAATGCCAGGGGATTTCGGGAGGCATTGAGAGGTCCAGTTTCATTCTCCCCTCTGAGTTCTGGGACATGCTATTGGGAACAGAGCGGGTGTAAGGCAGGCCCAGGGCTCCATCCATCCCCTGGCAGCAGGGGGAATTTGCAGGTCTGGGAGGGGGGAGAGTAACACCCAACGTGGGGCTTGAGTGACATAAACAGTCATGAAGCATGGAGCTTGCACAATGCATACCTTTGCTGCTGCCAGTACCAGCCGCGTGGAGCAAGGGGGTCCATGGGGCACCAGGTGGGAGGTGCTCAGCCAAGTTAGCTCGGAGGGGCTGCTGAAGTCGAAGATCTGAGCATGTGGTGCTGCGGAGATGGGCTGCTGGAGGACAGGGTGATGCGACACGGCGGGCGCCTGTGACACAAGCAGACAGTGTCCCCATGCGCATCTGCAGACGTCAGCGGTGTGTTTGCTGAACTGCAGGCCTCCTGGGACACAGATGGCGGCCACGTAGCTTTGGACCTGTGGGCCCCGCGATGGGCAGCCAGCGCATAGGTGCACCAGGCTCGTGCACACTGGTGCACATGGTGCACGTGTGTGGTGCAGGCAGCCCTGGGGGTCTGCGGCCCCAGGGCCGGCCAGGATGATGTCCCATAGCACAGTGCTGTGATGCTGGGTGGTGGGTGCGCTCTGGATGGCTGGATGAGGGCAGCTCTTCTGGAAAACAGCATGCTCTCCTTATAAAGCAGCGTTTTCCAACAGGAAAAAAAAAAAAAAAAAAAAGCAAAGCACTGACGGGAGAGAGACCCGGATTTCTGGTATTCCTTGTGAGCCACGTACTCCAAAGGGCATCTAATTATGACAAGCTAACCTTTTACGTTTCCTCGTTCTCAGTCTCAATTTAAAATGCCCGACGTCTCGGCAGTTCTTCTGCAGTGAGTCAACACTGTGCGCCAAGCTGCCGTGGTGGGACCCTGGGATGGGCTCGGATCCGGCAGAGCTGCTGTTGGCTTCTGCTGCTTTCTTCCACAAAGGGATGAGGGCGACTTTAGAAATGCTTGGTGGAGGGGAGCTCTCAGTTTGCATTAACTCTTTTTAACGTTGACTCGTCAACTGTGTTATTGTAACTCTCTCTGGTGAGCCCACCAAGCAATGTTTAAATTCTTCCTTTTTGTTTAAGTACAGTGGTGGGTCCTGGGTAAATGTTTGAATGTCTTCAGCTATCAAGGGGCTTCCAGAAAATTCATGGAGAAAGCACATAACAGGAAAGGCATGCCTGAGTTTCACTTTCATTATACCAAAATACACTTCTTTTTGAATTCCATTTTGCCCCCCAGACTTCCTGAAGTACCCTTGTATTTGTTTTCAAGAATCAGCTACTGTTACCATCCTGTTCAGTAAACTCCCCTGCCACGTTCAGTATTTGAAAGCCAGCGTTCTTAGCCATTCTTGTCTGTAATGTTCTGAGGCCAGCAAAGGCTGTGCCCTGAGAATGCAAAGCCTGCCTGGGGCTCTCTTCTTGCCTTTCTCTCTTTCTGTAAGGGATACAAGAATGAAACGCTTTTGTAATTGCTCCCCCAGCCAGGCAGGCAGTGGCTGGGCAGAGGATGTTTTTAACAGCCCCACCCCCAGCAGGGAGGGCCTGTGAGAGGGAAGAAGCCCTGTGTGCCCATGGTGGGATTGGCCTATATCGGTAGGAAGGTGTGAACAAGCACTTGGACCGGGCCAAGGGCCCTAACAAAAGCACATGCCATCCTCCAGTTTCCAATTCACGTCCTGTAAGCACTTAGTGCCCAGCGCCACACCTGTCACAGCCAGGAATGCGTTTCCTTCTAATCATTTGACTGTTCCTCCCTCCCACTTTGTTCTGGAAGCCGTGATGCACAGTCCCATCGCCAGCAACCTTTGGCTGCATAGGCCCCGTCTGGCTCATCAAGGGCTGGCCACTGCCGTCCTGCAGAGCAGTCCCCTCCCGTGCTGTTTTAGGTGGGATCGTATACCCCCCAAAAAGACGGGCTGAGGCCCCAGTTCCCAGGAACGCAGGACGTGACCTTATTTGAATGTCGCCTTCACACAGGTCATTCAGCTGCAGTGAGTTTCCATGGGCCTTCGTGGATACAGAGGGGGATTTTGGACAGAGACAGGCGGATGCTAAGAAAAGCTGATGTAAGGCAGGCTGATGCAGTGATTGCCGGCACCCGCCCCCCCGAAGCCAGAGGTGGCAAGCAGGGAGCCCCCGCAGCCTCAGAGCGAGCGTGGCCCTGCCCACACCTTCATTTTGGACTCTGGTGCCCAAAGCTGTAAGACGATGGATTTCTGTTGCTCCCAGCCGTTGCGGTTTGTGGGACTTTGTCGGGGCAGCCCTGGGAGTGCACCACGTGACAGCCTTCAAAGGGCTTCCTCTAACAAAGGTCACCACAAGCGGCCTCCTCATCTCCTCCCCCGCTTCCTCTTGATCTCTGCTTCTTATCTGCCCTTCCTGTGAACACAGAGACCTGAGATACGGTGTGGGGGCAGAGGGAGGGCACACAGCCACACAAAGTCGGGAGGATGGGAAGGGGTGAGGCTGCTGGCAGGCCAGCTGGCACCTGCTGCCCTCACAGAGACCCCCACAGCAGGGGCCGGGGCCGGGCCGGTGAGGCCGGTGCAGCGGCCTGGAAGGGCTGTTGGGAGTCGGCTCCAAGTGTTGGATACAGGAGGAGACTGAGTGCGAAACAAAAAATAACTTCATGACTTTGAACTTGAACTTCTTTCAGTGTGATTCCTTTGCTTTGCAGAGCAGTTATGTAATAAGAAAAGGGGGAAGGAATTCCATTTTCTTTTTCTTTTCTTTTTTTTTTTTTTTTTTTTTTGACAGGCAGAGTGGACAGTGAGAGAGAGAGACAGAGAGAAAGGTCTTCCTTTGCCGTTGGTTCACCCTCCAATGGCTGCCATGGCCGGTGCACTGCGGCTGGTGCACCGCGCTGATCCGAAGGCAGGAGCCAGGTGCTTCTCCTGGTCTCCCATGGGGTGCAGGGCCCAAGCACTTGGGCCATCCTCCACTGCACTCCCTGGCCACAGCAGAGGGCTGGCCTGGAAGAGGGGCAACCGGGACAGAATCCGGCGCCCCGACCGGGACTAGAACCCGGTGTGCCGGCGCCGCTAGGCGGAGGATTAGCCTAGTGAGCCACGGCGCCGGCCAAGGAATTCCATTTTCAAGAACAGTTGTGGGTTCCATTGCCAACACAATTAACTCGAGTAGCTGGAAAAGGTGGAGTTTGTAGGGAAGAGAGCATGAATGGTATAGACTTGAAAGGTGGTAGGAATTTGGCCTTTGTGGACTCAGAGCGAATGCTGTCGCCATCCTGTGAGTGGTCTTCAGGCACTGTGCTGTGTACCAAGCGGCAGTGGGTCTCAGCACACTGCCCTGGATGAGGTGTGGTCAGGAGTGTGTGGCTGATGTGTGCAGCACAAGGGGAATCGTGCAGGGAAGGAGTCAGGTTTAGGCCCCAGTAGGCCCGTGGCAGCCCAGCACACTGTGTCCGTTCGTAGGATGAAGCTGGGCATTTGACAACTTGAGACCTGCGAAGACTTGTGATGGCAGCGCCCCAAGGCTCAGCCCAGGGAAGCAGCGTCAGAGCACGTGGTCCGTGTGTTACAGGATCAGTGAGTTAGCGTCTGCTTTCAGCCCAACGCCCTCACTTCCAGCAGATGAGAAATCTGCGTCTCAGAGACTTTGCCTGCCGATCACACAGGTGAAGACAGTGCGTCAGAACCAGAATTCAGTTTTCCAGGGCGCTTTCCACCATCACAGTCAACCAATATTTTAAAGTTGTTAACAGCTTTAATATTTTAATATTTTAAAGTTGTTGGCCAGTGCAGGGGCAGACTCTTCTCGTAACCGGTGACCCAATCAAGGAGACAAAGCATTTCCCTGGCACGGATGGACAGAGGCGGCAAGGCTGCTAGAAGGCAGTGGGGCGTCCCATCGTCCTGTAGTCCAGACAGCGCGCCTCGTCTTCCCTGTGAGCTTGCCTACTTGTCATGTCTCCTGGACGTGCTCTGTGAAAATGCTTGGAGAACTGTGAACGTGCTGTGAAAGGAGGAAGTATTGGCAGTAAACAATTGCAGAAGCAGTGCGATACCGCTGTAGATGTGGCGAGTGGGAGAAGACACAGCCCCTGAACTGGCTGGATGTTGGCGTTTGCGGTGGAGGAGGCTGAGCCCTGGTGGGAAACTGGGCACTGGGGAGGGGGCAGCTGATCCACCTGAGCTGGCTGGCTGGGCGGGGCGGCCACTGGGCCTCCTCCAAGCGGCGCTGGCAATCAGAGTGACTCGAGGGACGTGCTGCAGAGCTGAGGTTCCATTATAGATTTTGTAATTCCCCGGATTGTCAGTATTTTATTCACGATAGGCGCACGATCCCTCGAATCTCTCAGCAGATAATCTGTCCCACTGCACAGGAAGGAAAAAGCCTCCCACAGCAGATGCTAAGCCTTCACTCTTACTCCTTCTTCTTGTACTTAATTTCCTTCTGTGTACAGAAGTTGGAATAAAAAGATTGGAAATTCAGCTAAAGATCACAGTATAGCCAAATGATAGTGAAAAAAAAATCTGTTAATTTAAACCCAAGACATCATGAAAAGATGCAAGCTTCTCTCTGTGTTTTCCTTTGCGTTGAGCTGGGTGGCTGTTAGGCGGGAGAGCTGAGCCGATTTTGACACCATGTGCTTACGATGAATTAGATTCGCATGGTTCCTAATAGCTTTGGCAACGCGGAACTGTGTTTGACACTGTTTGTGTTAGTGGTTAGATGACGTATTCAGTTCTGAAAACTTGAAAAAAAAAAAAAAACACAACAGAAAACGCCGACAGCCTGCTTGGTTTTAATCCCAGTAGCTCCTGCAGCCCATAAACTCCTGGAGCTAAGCTCCCAAGGGAAGGGAGAGACCTGGAGTGCGTGGGGGCTGCCACCGCGTCCTTGACTCCAGAGCAGGGTCTTGCTCTGTTCACAGAGGCTGACAAAACACCCTAGGCTGGGGCATAACCAGCAGACACCGATTTCTCCCAGTTCTGGAGCCTGGGCAATGCGGGATGGAGGCAGCAACAGACGCGGTCCATGTCTGGTGAGGGCTGCTTCCTGGCTGGCCAGTGGCCGCCTGCTTGTCGTGTCCTTGCGTGGCCCAGAGAGCCAGCTCTCAGTTCCTTCCCTGCTAATGAAGAGGACACTGTACCCTCATGACCTCAGCTAAACCCAGTCACTGCCCTCAGGCCCCACCCCCCAGTCCTGCCTACCCCCTCCGCCCCCGGAAGTTTGGGCTGTAGGGCATGCAGGTGCAGGGGCCACATTCAGTCCATGGCACGCAGCATTGGGCTGAGCCCAGCAGTGCAGAACCTCCCTCACCCAAAGGGCTCCTGACATCCCTCCCGGACTCCCTGACGATGGGAGCAGGATGAGGGCAGTGCTCCCCGGGGGGCCTCTGCTCCCCACCATCCGGATCGTCCCACCTGCTTGTAACAGCGGGCTAAAACGTCCCATTAGAAAATGTCGGAGTTCGTTTGGATTTTGTAACCATAGGTCTACAGCCCTTGGGAGAACAGCATGTACGTTTATTGACTGGCTCCTTCCGTTCAACAAGTATCTGGTGAGAACCGAGCATGAGTCTAAGGCTAACATTGTGCAGCGGACAAGACAGTCGCTGCCTTCAGGGGGCGTGTGTTCTAGGCTGTCAGAGCAAGCAGGCCAGCAGTGCAGGGTACCGTACCACCATGTCACTGTGGCTGATGGAGCAGAACGAAGGAGAGGGCAGTAGACCCTGTCTTAGGAGGGTGGGCGGTCACAGACGAGGGAAGGCGTCTTTGGAGAGGCAACACTGAGCAGAAATCGGAAAGAAATGTGGGCTTGCGACTTTGAGTATGAGGGAAGAGCATTCCAAGAAGAGGGGCTGGCCAGAGCAAAGGCCCTGGGGTAGGGGTGGACTTTGCGTATTTGAGGAATGGTCACAAGACCAGTGTCACTGGAGTGCATTGAGGGAGGACAAGCCAGGAGCCAGAGGAGGCGGGGCCTTGGTGAGAATATTGTGTTTTCTTCGAAGTGCAATAGGAAGTCACGTTTTAGAAATCACCCTGATCCTGGCCGGCGCCGCGGCTCACTAGGCTAATCCTCCGCCTAGCGGCGCTGGCACACCGGGTTCTAGTCCCGGTCGGGGCGCCGGATTCTGTCCCGGTTGCCCCTCTTCCAGGCCAGCCCTCTGCTGTGGCCAGGGAGTGTAGTGGAGGATGGCCCAGGTGCTTGGGCCCTGCACCCCATGGGAGACCAGGAAAAGCACCTGGCTCCTGGCTCCTGCCATCGGATCAGCGCGGTGCGCTGGCCGCAGCGCGCTGGCCGCGGCGGCCATTGGAGGGTGAACCAACGGCAAAAGGAAGACCTTTCTCTCTGTCTCTCTCTCTCACTGTCCACTCTGCCTGTCAAAAAATAAAAAAAAAATAAAAAAAAAGTAAAAAAAAAAAAAAAAAAAAGAAAAAAAAGAAATCACCCTGATCCGAAGCCAGGAGCCAGGTGCTTCTCCTGGTCTCCCATACATACGGGTGCAGGGCCCAAGCACCTGGGCCATCCTCCACTGTACTCCCGGGCCACAGCAGAGAGCTGGACTGGAAGAGGGGCAGCCAGGACAGAATCTGGTGCCCCGACCGGGACTAGAACCCGGGGTGCCGGCGCCGCAGGCGGAGGATTAGCCTAGTGAGCTGTGCCGGCCGCGGCGGCCATTGGAGGGTGAACTAACGGCAAAAGGAAGGCCTTTCTCTCTGTCTGTCTGTCTCTCTGTCTGTCTGTCTCTCTTTCTCCCTATCCACTCTGCCTGTCAAAAAAAAAAAAAAAAAAAAAAAAAGGAAAGAAACAAAATCACCCTAGCTGCTGTGCTGTGAGTGGGGTGCCAGGGAGCAGGAGAGGAACTGGGAAAATACAGACGTGACGCCAAAACTCCAGGTGAGCGCCGAGGGCGGACTTGGGCCCGGCCTAAGTCGTAAGAGACAGGAAACCAGTCGACCAGCTTTGCCCAAAAGTGAGGGCGCTTCACGGTGGTGGACTCTGCGGGCCTTTCAGGCCGGTGAGAAGTGAGCAAAGCCGTAACCAGCTTTCATCACTCAACAAAAAAGTGTAGATTTCAAATGCGATGCATTTCCCCAGGGGGGATGAAGGTTTATGCTGCGTGGTGTCACCTCCCTGCTCCCTTTCCTTGGCAACCTTTCAAAGCCACAGCAGATGTTCCTGGGTTAGAAAAACTGTGCATTGCAATTTCCGGGAAGGAGAGACCCATCGTTCTCCTGGGCTCGTTGTAGGGGTCACGGCTGGGTGCGTGGAGAGACCAGCTGCCGCTGCCCTGCCAGGCAGTGGTCGGAGAGGAAGTGAGGACAGCTCACTCCACTGTGACAGCTCACTGCCCACTGTGACGGCTCACTCTTCACTGTGAGGACGACGCTGTGTGTTCGCCAATTCTCTTCTTGGTTCTGACGTTGGACACTTTAAATAATTTGCTTAGAAGCACAATACTCTATGCGGGCGGGCCTCCTTAGGATTTCTTCTTTCCTTTCCTTTTCTCTATTATTTATTTATTATTTATTTTTCCCCCCTGCAAAAGTATTTTGTGTGGCTTCTAAACTTTTATAGAACAACTAACTATGCACTTGCTTTATGGTGGTTTTGTAAAAAAAATGCAAATTTTAAATAATGTGATTTTTTTTAAGCATTAGTCATTCTTGATCCTTTTCTTTCTTTCCTGGAAAAAAATGATTGCAGGATTCTGTTCTACTCCAAATCAACTGTATCTTAGGAAATGTTCCTGTTCTTCAAGGTGCCGTCTTCAGCCTGTGATTAGATATAGTTCATGAAAGTCAAGCCTTGGTATTTACAACTGTGCCAGCCCTTGTTTCGCATCTGTGCCCACATACTTGTTAAAGAGTACGTTCACGCTCAGAGAGTGCCTGTGTCCCTAGAGTTGGCCTTGTGTTATTTTGAGAGGCACAGACAAGACCGGCCCCTGGCTGGTGCCCACTTCCTCATGAAGAGGTCATGAATTCTGTGTTTTGCGGTTTATGGAGCTGGAGACTTGGCTGTGTCGGCGGTTTTACGACGAGTCTGACGTGATTTTGAGATCACTGTTCTCTCCCTGATCCATGCCTTACTCAGTTCCACTTTTATTGATATAAATATGATTTTCTAATACTTCACTTCTCCATAAGAGGAGGACACAGGACGATGCTCTGGGCTAGGAGGGAGTCTAAGACTCAGACTCCACCTCCGACCACACCAGGCATCCTGGAGGCCAGGGGCTGCCAGCCACCAGCATGAGCAGAAGTGTCAGCCATTACTGGGCTCTTGGGATGCCCCATGTTGCAATATTAGGTTGAGAGAGGGCAGAAGGCTCTGTTGGGCCCCCAGAAGTCATCACCAGGACCAGGGTCCACAGCAGGTGGAAAGGAGGCTGTGGGGTGCGGGACAGCATCCCACTGCAGGAGACCAGGAAGCAATGGCACAAGGTAGCAAGGACCACCATATGGAAGTGGGGACCGGGGGTGGGGTGAGAGCCACGCTGTCCACGTGAGTGTTGAGAGACAGCTGAAGGAGCAGAAGGACTTGGTGGCATTCCTCAGCTGTTGGTGGGCATTCCATTCATAACAGCGTCTCTGAGTGATCCCATCTTGGGTGGGGGGGGGGAGTCTCAGAGCCCAAGTGAACACAAGGGCGTGTGGGGCTGTCCTAGACTTCTGAGGGTTACCTCTGGCTGCCTGGCCACCACCTCCCCTCTCTGCCCATCATCCCTGGTTCACCCACAGGCTTCCAGCTTTTGCTGCTGGTCCGCTGTCCACCACAGGCGTCCGGAGTGCTGGTTGTGCTCGCAGCTCTCATGCCGCGTGTTTGCTCGCTTGTTTGCTTATGTCAGGATGCTTTCAGGTGAGAGTACAGAAAGCCAGGTTCAGGTAGGCTTGAGCAACAAGGAAATGCATTGCTTTACAGAAGTCGCCACCCTGAGGGGAGTGCTTCTGTGTCGGTTCCTGTGGCAGCTTAGCAGTTGTGAGCCAGAGCCCGTCTGCCCACTCTGCCTTCTGCTCGGACAGCTTTGTGCCATGACTGGTTCTTCCCCGGGGGTGTAAGACGGCTGCTGGAAGCAGGTGGGTCTGTGTGCATCCTCTTTCACTGTCCTGTCGGACAGACCGTTTTTTCCCATTGCTGCGTTAAGAGTAAGGAAGCATTTTTCCAGAAGTGTTCGTTTGTGTCCCTTTAAACAGACTTGGTTCACATCTTCACAGGTGGGATACCCTTTGCACGTGTCCATTTAAACAAACAGAAACAAATTATTTATTTGAATGACAGGCAGAGAGAGAGAGAGAAAGAGAGAGAGAGAGAGAGAGATGGACCCTGTATCCCCATCTGCTGGATCAGAAGCAGAGTAGGCAGGGACTTGAACCTGTACTCCAAAATGCAGGCATCCCAAGCAGTGGCTTAACCCACTGCATCATGGTGCCCACTGCTGTGTGCATCTTTTGGGCTGAATGCAAATCCCCAAGCCACCAGCTGCTGGGGAGTGGGCGGCAGGGCGGGGTGGACCCATTGAAGAGTCAGCAGTAAGGTCCTTCACGTCCTTCATGCAAAGGCAGGTGTAACGCCGAGTCACTGGTGCTTCCTGGTGTGGTCTCCATCCTGCTAAGCAGGTTTGGGGTTGATGAGTCGTCTACAAAAAGCAACACTTAACTTTAAAGAGAGCCAGATGGTGGATAATCCAAAAGCCTGCTCAGTCTCGTTAGTGAAGAGGAAAATGCAAATGAGGATCACAGTGACATGTTGTTTTACTCCTACTGAGTGGGTGAAACTTAAGTCAAACACTGCAGAGCGTTGGCAGTGAGGCACTTGAGGAAGCAGGACCTCTCAGATGCCACCAGTGAGAGTGTCCGTTGCTGCTACCACTTTGGAAGAAATCCCGTTTTATCCTGTAAAGCAGGCTGCCCATTGTCTTGTTGACGCAACAGTTCCACTTGTTGGTATGTATACTAGGAATATGTTAGCCGTTTCTTGCAGAGCTGTGTTAGAGATTGTTCGTGATCGTATTGTTCACAACAGCAGAAAACTGGAAACCATCTAGATGTTCAAGACAGGAACAACAATACACTGTGGTATATATATATATGTGTGTGTGTGTATGTGTGTGTTTTCATGCAGTGGAGTATTACACAGCAGTGAAAACGGAGCGCCTACAGCTGCATGCAGCAACGTGAGTGCAGGAACGTGAGATCTCAGGCTCACTAAGAAAAAGCGCGTTGCCAGAGAACGCCTGCAGTACAACGCCTGTGTTCACAGAGCTCACAGGCCAGCACCTCTAAGCGGTGTGCTGTCGGGAAACACCCACATGTGTAAGCCCGATTAATAGCAAGGGTGGTTTTCCAGGATGGGGCCCAGGAACAGCACAGCCCTCTCCAGTGCCGTTGGTAATGAGATCTCGTCTTGAGTGGTAGGATGGGATGCTTGTTTCATTTGGAGGCTTCATAACTCTCTCTCTCTCTCTCTCTCTCTGCATGTTAAATATCATATAATATTTTGGGGGGTACAGACTCATTGAGGTCTTCAGCCCGTGTGGTTGCTTGCAGCACAGGGGTAAAGTAGCCTGATCCTCTAAGAGGAAGCTCTGCCTGCTAACTCAGTCAGTACTTTAAAGGGAGCAGACCATCCTGCGGTTGGAGACTGGGGGCTGTGACCTATGCAGGCCTTGAAAAAGTCTTTGATTCGTGGCTCCACCAGTTACTAACGCTGCTGTGACTGTGGGTCTGGGGAACGTGCACTCAGGAATGGGAGGCAGGGGTCAGATGCTTACAATAATTACGTTTTAACTGAGGATTAAATGAGCCTTCCTCTGCGTGTGGAAACCTAACCTTTAGCTTCTGCAGTGATCGGAGTCAGTGTCTGCCTTGTAGTACATTTTAAGGAATGAGTTAGACGGAGATTTACGAGCAAATCACCCTGGTTAGCCGTAGCCCTGCAGGACCGGTGTGGTGGCACAGGTTGGTAAAGCCACAGCCTGTGATGCTGGCATCCCACGTGGGTGCCACTTCCTGTCCCGGCTGCCCCACTCCCCATCCAGCTCTCTGCTAATGTGCCTGGGAAAGCAGTGGAAGATGGCCCAAGTGCTTGGGCCCCTGCACTCATGTGGAAAACCCAGAAGAAGCTCCTGGCTCCTGGCTTTGGCCTGGCTTAGCTCTGACTGTTGCTGCCACTTCGGGAGTGAACCAGCAGGTGGAAGATTCTCCCCCCCACCCTTTGCATAACTGACTTTCAAATAAATAAGTAAATCTTTTAAAAAAAGAGCAGCCCTGTGGCACTGTGGGAGGAGCATTGAGTAAACACCACTCAAGCCCAAGCCCAAGGTCAGGACCCACAGGAGTGGGACCCAGCAGAGGAGCTGCAGTGGAGAGAGCATGCGTGCTTGGTGTTGACGGAGCCTCCTGGCGCTGCCTCGGTGGGCAGACTCTGTCGCTCTTGCGGTCCAGGGCCGTAGCCCACTGAGCCTGTGATCGAATCTCGTAATGGTCGGGTGCCAGTGCTCCTGCTATGAAGGTGCCACGTGTGCAACGCTTCCCATCTCTCTCCGGAAGCTTCGGGTCTCCCTCAACGTGCACAACCCAGGCTGTTCCTGGGGCAGTCCACCGTGCTGGTGAAGACCCTCGTGTGGGGACCCACTTTCCTCAGTGGCCGGCGGTTGCCTTGGCTGCCCTGTTGCTCACACTCTCTTGTTTGTGCTTGGCACGACGTAGACCTCTGTAGTCCCCTTTGAACGCCGTCTCTCTGCCATCTTAGTTCTGTTCTAGGTGCCTCTCCCCAGACCATGCCCATCGTGGTAGGCTTGGCGATGACAGAGACTTATTTATTGATTCGCTTCTGTCGTGTGTGAGGTGTACATGTGTAGCATAGGTGATGCGGGAACATTAACTTCAGTGTGTCGTTCCGTACGATGACAGGAGCGTTTCCCACGGTCCCTGGAGAGTGCTGCCATGAGCTGCTATTGTCTGTATCTACAGGAAAGCGCCGCCCAGTGCGTCGGCTGGCAGATGCCACCCTGCCTGCCCAGCCCCTCTACACGCCTGCCTCCTTAGGTGCTGAAGGAATGAGGTCACTCATAAGTGACATCCAGGACAGCAGAGTCGTTCTTTAAAAATTCTTTTTCATTTTGTTCTTACCAAGTGGCACATGCATATAGTTTTAAAAACCGAATTGTGCTGAAAGACTTACAACCACAGCTGTCTCCTGTCCCTCGCTCCCTGCCCCGACTCCCCTTAAACTCTTTGACGCTAACCTATTTCCGAACAGCGTGTGTGCGTTCCTCTCTCTGCTCAGACATGCTGACCTTACCCCCGAGCTTCTCCCGCGTCCCTCATCCGTTCAGAATCGTTACTTCTGTGTTTTGATTAAATCCATGCCCATTTCCAAAATCATTTTGGTTAGATGATTGCTGTTCACATCTGTGCCAGGTGGCGGTACACTGTGAATCTTTCCTTATGTGACATTTTTATTTCCTGATTGTTTCTCGTCTGTACTCTTCCACGTGCTCCAACAGCGTTAAAAGGTGTGTCTCTTCCAGCACAGTATGCAGCCCGCGTCTGCCTGTCTTCAGGCTGTGTTGCCTGGCTGGGTCCTAGCTCCTCATCGTCGTGGTCTCCCCCTGGATTTCAGTCCTGTTTTGGGTGGCGCCTGGCCTGGGGTACCTTTAGTAAATGATAACACTTTTGAAATTTTAAACTTCTCAGAAGATGTTTAATTTAACATTACACTTGATGGATTGTGGAATATAAACATCTGTATAAAAGTCCTGTTCAATGCAGATTTTGAAGGAACAATTGCATTATATTCCAGCTTCCAGACGGGGGCTTCAGCAGGCCAGTCATCCAGGAAAGCAAACCACCCCCTCCGCCACCGCCATTCTCACACACTTCCCACCGTCCCTGTGCTGCGTCCACACCTCTCACACTTTGCTTTTTTTTTTTTTAATTTTTTAATTTTTTTTTATTTTTGACAGGCAGAGGACAGTGAGAGAGAGAGACAGAGAGAAAGGTCTTCCTTTGCCGTTGGTTCACCCTCCAATGGCTGGCGCACTGCGCTGATCCGATGGCAGGAGCCAGGTGCTTCTCCTGGTCTCCCATGGGGTGCAGGGCCCAAGGACTTGGGCCATCCTCCACTGCACTCCCTGGCCACAGCAGAGAGCTGGCCTGAAAGAGGAGCAACCAGGACAGAATCCGGCGCCCCGACCCGGTGTGCCAGCGCTGCAAGGCGGAGGATTAGCCTAGTGAGCTGCAGCGCCGGCCGCACACTTTGCTTTTCATCTCTGATGTCTTTGAGTTCTTATTTTTTCAAATGATTAGTCATTGTGTTGTGCATCAATTCGATGGGGGTCTTGTCGACAGAGACACTTGCCGCTTTGGTTTCTGGAAATGTCCCTATGTCCCTTGATGATTTACCACTTTATGCTTTCTCCTTTTCTTTTCTTTGTGTCTGTTATCTATTGAGAGCTTCTGTAGTATCCAGAACACATTTATTTGGATATTAATGTCTTGCATTGATTCTCCAGTTTTGTCCACTTGACTTATTTATTTATTTGAGAAGCAGAAAGAGAAAGAAAGATCTCCTGTTCGTTCACTGGTTCACTCTCCAAATGCCTGCCAGGGCCAGGGCTGGGCCAGGAGCTCAATCCCGTTCTCCCGCGTGGGTGGTGTGAATCCACTCCGTGAGCCCTCACTGCTGCCTGCCAGGGCCTGCGTTAGCAGAAAGCTGGGGTCAGGAGCCAGAGCCGGGAGCATCTGAACTGCCAGACGACACATGTGCCCCTTAGCTTTTTACATTCTTGTTTATGTTTATTTGGAAGGCAGACAGGTCTTCCGTGCCTGCTTCATTCCTCAAATGCCTGCAACAGTTGGGACTGGTTCAGGCTACAGCCAGGAGCCGGAAGTCAGTACAGATCTCCCAGGTGTGTCGAGGGACCTGAGCACTTGTGCTATCCCCCTGCCGCCCGCCAGGAGGTGCGTTAGCAGGAAGCGGGAACTGTAAGTGAAGCTGATACTTGAACCCAAGGCCTTGGATATGAGATACAGGGGTCCCAAGCAGCACCTTAACCACAGGACCAAACACCCAACCCCACTTCTTTTTTTTTTTTTTTAAAGGCCCATCTCTTGATCTTTTTATTGTACTTTGTAGAAAATTTATTCAACTTTTATCTTCTAATTTCTTTTTAAAGATTTATTTTATTCATTTGAAAGGCAGAGTTAGAGAGAGAGAGAGAATGAATCTTCCATCCGCTGGTTTACTCCCCAAATGGCCATGATGGCCAGGGCTGGGCCAGCCCGAAGCCAGGAGCCAGGAGCTTCCTCCAGGTCTCCCACATGAGTGCAGGGGCCCAAGCACTTGGGCCATCCCCCACTGCCTACCTACATGCATTAGCAGGGAGCTGGACTGGAAGTGGAGCCACCTTGTAGGATGCCAGCGTCGCAGGTGGTGGCTTTACCCTGCCATGCTGCAACACCGGCCCCATATATGCTAGTATTTTCAAGTGGATCTTTAATTTCAGCTGTAATATTTTTGAATTCTAAGAACTCTTTTTTTCAGTGACTGTTCCTTTTTAGAGTGTCCCGTTCTCGCTTTATTTCTTGGAAGACAATCATTTACAATTTCTTTGAAAAACAGTAGTTAGCACTTCTGTGATGAGGGATCCGCCACTGATGCATTACCTGTGCGCAGGCTCATTGGACTTGACAGCGACTCTTAGAAGCAGTGCTGTTGTCGGTCTTCATTTACGGCTGGGGAAACTGAGACACAGAAGGGCTGAGTGACTTGCCCAAGACTGCAGGGAGAAGGTGGTAAGGCCAGGATCAGAGTTCAAGCCGGTTTGGCTTTAGATCCCGTGCCCTAACCATTAGGCAGCACTGCCTCTTCCCTCTGCATCGTCTGTTTTGTTTGAGTTCATGTCTGTGTGTCTTTTCCTGTTGAAGGATTCCTTTGGCTGCCAGGTAACGCTTGGCTGTCTGCATACATTGAACCCCAAGGGACTGTTAAGCTGATGATAGACTCTCTGGGCTGGATAGAGCTTCCTGGTGGGTGGGCTGCGGGGCTGTTGTGTGGCTGCGAGGTCAGCTGCATTGCAGCGGGGACCCCCACTGGCCAAGAAAGGGGGTTTTCCTAGCGTCTTTAGGCTTCTCAGAAGGAAGGTCCTCTGGCCTCCAGCACTGAGTTGGCTGGCGGCATCCGTAAACTGGGAGACAAGGCGAGGCTCTGGGGTGTCTGGCTCAGCGTGTGTGATTTCTACTTCACCTCCATTTTCAGGCTGGTACGAGTATCCCTCACAGTAAACTGGGAGATGAGGCGAGGGTCTGGGGTCTCTGGCTCAGCGTGTGTGATTTCTGCTTCACTTCCATTTTCAGGCTGGTATCCCTCACAGAGAATGCTCGGGACCGGGACCTGCAGCCCTGGGATCTCAGATGCTGGAATATTCGCATATGCATAGAGAGGGGTCTTGGGGATGGGACTTGAATCTAAGCATGTTTATGTTTCATATGCACCATATTTACACATAGAGCCTAGAGGTGATTGTTTGCAGCATTTTTAATGGCTTAGTGCATGAAACAAAGGTCCATGCCACGGAATTTTCCACGTGTGGTGTCACACTGACCCTCTACAAGTTTTGGATGCAGAGGCGTTTTGTATCTGAGGGTTAAGGACGCCCAGCCTGCATTCCCGCTCTGTCCTGCTCTGGCATGCCTGAGTAGAGGCTGAGTGGTCACTGTTTCCAGGGCACCCCCCCATCCTGTGCTCAGGACGGTCTGGAGACAGACTCTGCACACTCCCGCGCTCATGACCTCTTCCAAGGCCCTGAGCGTTCCAGGTCCTGCCAGCATCACCCCCTCTTCCTGGGCCCCCGCGCTGCAGACCCTTAGCCTTGCCTCCTCCGACTCACCGGTCATTCGCCGTCAGCATCGTGCACCTGCCGGCAGGTCTCGTTGCTTGCTCACCTTTGCTGTGTGTACTTCATAACCTCACACCTGTAGGCACCGATGTTCTATTGTCAGTGGCGGGTGACTGCTTACAACGAGAGCTGGTCTGCTTCCGATTCCCAGCCATCTCAGCTGTGTGCAACGTTGAGCTCATTGCTGCTAGTTCCTTCTCTGCAGAACACCCTGCAGGCCTGGAGGTAGTGGGAGAGTGGGGGGGCTGCTTCCCTCCAGAGGATCAAGAGCCACTTCTGTGGAGAGCTGGGGGCTCAACAGTCCTTAGCCACTCCAGCCTCACTTGAGCCCAGCCCGGGAGTCATCGGCTCAGGTGTTTCCCACTGCAGCTGGCTCTGGGCGTCACATGGGAGCTCACCGTTGGCATTCAATGTCAATGCAGTCCCATGCCGCCATCCACACACCAGCGAATCCTCTAGCCTTGCCCCCATCTCTTTGGGGAGGAGTGGGAGGGCCTTGGCGGCGTCCCCACTTTGGGTGCAGCTCACGTGGGATGCGGTTGCCAGACGGTGGGAGGCCCCCGGAGCACCATCTGCCCGATGACCACAGTCAGGGTCTTCATTTGCTGTCCATCTCAGCATACTGAGGGACTTCAGAATGGTGATGGGAAAGTGGGATCAGAAGATAACGTTTGTTGTGATGCAAAGATGGCTTGGAATCAGTGCACAGTTGTTATTTTGATTTTCCTGTAATTCCCATTTCCCGTGACCCCTGTGATGTCTCCTGTATTGCTGTTTTGGGGAGTCCCATGCGTCACACCAGGGGTGGAGTTGGTCTTTCTATTTCCTGTTCTGGGAGTGATTCAGGAGAATTCAGATTCTCTCTCTCTCTTCCTTCCTTCCTTCCTTCATTTCATTCGTTCGTTCGTTCTTTTTTGACTGGCAGAGTTAGACAGTGAGAGAGAGACAGAGAGAAAGGTCTTCCTTCCATTGGTTCACCCCCCAAATGGCTGCTACAGCCGGCGCGCTGAGCCGATCCGAAGCCAGGAGCCAGGTGCTTCTTCCTGGTCTCCCATGTGGGTACAGGGCCCAAGCACTTGGGCCATCCTCCACTGCCTTCCCGGGCCACAGCAGAGAGCTGAACTGGAAGAGGAGCAACCAGGACAGAATCCGGTGCCCCAACTGTGACTAGAACCCCGGTGTGCTGGCACCGCAGGCAGAGGATTAGCCTAGTGAGCTGTGGCGCTGGCCAAGAGAATTCAGATTCTTAGCACACAGTGTCCTGCCGGCCCCGGGCAGGGGCACACATGGGCACACACGGGCTGGGTCGGTTTGCTGTCACTGCCGTATCAGATGACCACATCCAGTGGCTACAGGGCACGTTTGCTGTCCCGCAGTTGCTGTGGGTCAGAAGCCCAGGTGCCGCATGGCTCAGCTGTTCATGGCTCAGGCTAAAACCAAGGTTCCAGCACGGGCATTCCTTTCAGGGGGACTCCAGGGGGAACCTCATTTGGGCCGTGGCAGGTTGCAGTTCCATGTGGCCGGAGCACTGAGGTCCCTGCTTCTGTGCTGTTGTGAGCCAGGGGTCACCCTCAGCTTCTAGAGCCCCTCACCCCTCAGCCCACAGCCCTGTTTCCTCCAGCGGCAGAAGTATCCTGCCTCTCCCACAGCCTCCTGTCTGCACCACACTTCTCCCCCAGCATCTCTCTGCCTGTCCGCTAATGCCTGTGAGGATTCTCCTTCTCTGCAGATCAGCTCATCAGTCACCTTCCATACTTCTGCAAAGCCCCCTCACAGGCAGCACCTGGATCAGGGGGCTGGAGAGCCTGGGGGGACCCCCTTAGGACCCCAACTCACCACCCAGATAGACGCACACCCATCGGAGCCTTACACCACCTTTATAAGCCACGTGCTGATACTGCCTCCAGTTTAAGAACGTGGAAACCGAGGCACACGGGAGTCACGTGGCTTTCCCAGGTCATGCCGGTAGTGAGTGGCAGAGCTGAGATTCAGCCCCTGTGGTCGGTGTGCAGAGTGCATGATCATGAACCCCGTGCTGCCTGCCTCTATGTGGGCAGCCGAGATGCTGCGGCCGTCAGCTGCTGCCCAGGAGACCAGTGCAAGGCTTGTGGATATTCTGAAACCTGCGAGTGTTAGAGCAGAGCCGAGTGTGGAAAGTGCACCACTCCCTAGGTAAGCCCTTTGTGTTTCCTGGCTGTAGGTGCCTGGGTATTCTTCCCGTAGGATCGGTTCAGATCCCCTTTTAAAATATGTAACGCTCACAAGCTTTGAACAGATAACTGGCACAGACAGCGTGTTCGACACTTAGGGGCTGGCTATCCTTCTAATTTACAGGTGGAGAAACTGAGGCAGGAGCCCCGCCCCGCCCTTCCTGTGCCCACACTGCAGCTCCACTGTCGCTCTTGTTCCTCTGTGAAGCAGCCCACTTCAGTGCTGCCTCCCCCACCCCGCCCCGTCTTGCACCTTCCCCTCACGCGCAAACCCCTGGAAAGAACGTCCCAGACTCCAGTTTGCCAGTGCCCCGTGAGGCCGCTGTGGTTGCGGGTGAACTCACCCACGGCAGGGAATGCATGGTCTGGCCATGGCCCTCTTCTGGAACTTTCCGCCCCCGGCTCCTCGGCTGCTGCTCTCACCCGGGCTGCTCCTGCTTTCTGGCCTCACTGTCTCAGTTGCTTTTGCTGATTTTCTCTCTCCACCCGCCTCCTTCTTGGCAGTCCATAAAAGGAGAAGCCAATGCCGGCGCTGACCGGCCGAGAGGAAGCCTGGAAGAGCAAGGCAGGAGGGGTGCTGGGGACATCAGGCACACCCTGCCTAATGCGTGCATCAGGACAGCTGCCAAGTAGACACCCAGAGATGCCGCCAGCA
The DNA here is from genome assembly GCF_051225735.1 of Oryctolagus cuniculus. Taxonomy (NCBI): domain Eukaryota; kingdom Metazoa; phylum Chordata; class Mammalia; order Lagomorpha; family Leporidae; genus Oryctolagus; species Oryctolagus cuniculus. Next base: position 10,145,148 of record NC_142871.1, on the reverse strand, counting down.
GCTTCCGCTGCCACACCTGGGCCACTTGCCGCTGCCCAAGTTTATTTTTTTTTTGTTTTCTTTTTGGTCTTTTTTTTTAATTTATTTATTTGACAGGTAGAGTTGTAGACAGTGAGAGAGAGAGACAGAGAGAAAGGTCTTCCTTCCATTGGTTCACCCCCCAAATGGCCGCTACAGCTGGCGCTGCGCAGATCCGAAGCCAGGAGCTGGGCACTTCCTCCTGGTCTCCCATGCGGGTGCTTGGGCCATCCTCCACTGCCCTCCCAGGGCCACAGCAGAGAGCTGGACTGGAACAGGAGCAACCGGGACCGAATCTGGTGCCCATATGGGATTCTGGCACTGCAGGCGGAGGATTAACCAAGTGAGCCATGGCGCCGGCCCCTCTTTTTGGTATTTTAAAAAAATAAGTGAAGTGCTTGCTTGTCAGAATTTGGCTTTGTGGCTTAGCCACCAAATCATGAAGGACCGTGGTCTCTGGCTCTGTCCTTAGCACCCAGCCTCCCCTCCGTGCCCAGCCCACGGCCCTGTCTCAGGCAGGGGTCTACACATCTGCCTCAAAGGCTTGGCTCCCTGGGGGTGAGCTTCGCCGCTGCACTTTGGGGTCAGAGAGGGCAGCATTACCTCCCTGGTGGGGCCGCGGCTGGATTCACACAGAACTACACGGTGCGAGGCAGGGAGAGGCATTGCCTTTCGCGGCTTGGCTTGCGGCTCCCGTTACCTGCAGAACACAGCTGGTCGTTCTGCCCGGAGTGGTGTGAGAACGTGAGGAAACTTGTTTATGAAATGGTCTGTTCATGGCAGACGCTGGCTCTGAGTGGTCGTTAGCGCGTGTGCCGAGGTCTCCTGTCGTTTGTCATCACCTTTGCGTGCTGTGAATTTCCCTAGAGGACCCAGGTCTCACGTTTAGCCCTAGCACGACATCAGGAGCAAACGGGCTTTTCGTCAGGTGCGTGCTATGGTCGGCGTTCATGACAGCTGGGAGACGAGGTGTCGGCCGTGCCTTGCGGTGGTCTCCACTCATTAGAAGCAAGTGCACAGGCAGCCTGCACCATGCAGGAAAGCGAGGAGCTGCAATGTTTAAAGAGGTCGGGAGATGCCTCAGGGCTGTATGTGCATAGTTTAACTCTCACCGTTCCCTCCTACGGTGAGACCGATGAGACCGACTCACTCAGCATAGCATGTGTAATGTAGCACGGAGGAACCGCACACGCAGGGAGGTGAGCAACTTGGCAAAGTCACATGGCGGGTACATGTGCAGCCAGGGTTCTCACCCAGGCCAGCTCTGCCCTTAATTTGACCGTTTAGTCCCATACACACACACACACACACACACACACACACATCATGGCCTCTTTGGAGAAGAATGATAGACAAAATGACTTATTTAGAAGCAGATGAACTTAATGGAGCAGATCAAAGTACATTCACCTTTCAGTGCCTATATTTACTTATTTGTATCCCCATCAGAATTTCAGATTAGACTACACTTTATATTGTGAAAGTATTCTTACCACTGTTTGAGAAATTATGTCTTATGTAGTCCAGTTAAATATGTCTCCTGACCTCAGGAGAAGCCAGCGTTCCTGCCTTAGGATGCAATGAGTATTTCATGATCAGGGCAAAAGGTACAAAAGAATCCAGAAATGAAACCAAGACCCAGCATCCGGGTGCACTGAACACAGCATGTGTGTCATTTGTTCTGCCCGTGTTCTAGAACAAGCCGTTTCCAGAGGCCTTTGTTGGGCAGCGTGCCTGCTTTGGCCCAGGGCAGTGGTGGGTGCCCTCACTTCTAAGGGGCTTGTGCACCCGAGGCCGCAAGCGGCTCGCCCAGCTCGTCCATCACATCTTGCTTCTGAGCAGATTGCTCTTACCAGCGGGCCGTGCTGCCCGAGACGAAGGCGGAGTTGACCGCTGGGCACTGTTCTCCCGAGTGCGCGCGGGGCTCTCAGGATCTGTCCCGGCCATGGCTGTGGGAAAGAAGTCCCCCAGCTGGGACTGTCTGCCCGTCACGCCCAGGCTGGGGCCTCGAAGGCTCGGGTTGGGACTAGCGCTAATCCAGCCGTTTCTGAAGATCTGACACCGGCTTTGCGCAGTCCCCGCTGTTATGATTATGGGATTTATATGCTACGTGCTCTGTTATGATGGCGTGATTATTACTGCTTTTGTCTTACAAACGAAGACGCTGGGCTTCAGTGAGATGAGGTCGCTCTGCCTGAGTCACACAGCACAGCTCCCGTGACTGTAGACAAGGCTCCATCCCGTCTGGGGACGGGGGGAGCTTAGACGTCTGCTTGCAGCCCCCCACTTTACAGGTGAGTGAGAAGAAGAGCGACTGTCCCAGGGGTCCAGACCAGTGGTCTTCAGACCCTGGTCCATGCCCTTCCACTGAGCTGGGGGAGCTAGGCAAGAAGATTAGGGAGGAGTAGGAGAACTGGAATTTCTGCCAGCCCTGCACTGTAGCTCCGTTCCCTGACCTGTCAGTCCGGTAGACCCACTTTCTCACCATGAACCTGTGTCTCATCCTGGGCCATGAAGCAGGAGACGCCATCATGGCCACGTGGAAGCTAAATCCCCAGAGAGCCTCAGGCATGCTAAACTCCACCCTGCTTGCATATTCAATTAGGGCACCACCCCCAGCTCATAAAAGAGCCTGATAACATGAGAGGGGGTCTTATTTTGCTCTCGGCTTCTGTACCCTCCTATGGGTCTCTCTGGCTTCCTCCCCCTCTCTCCTCTTAGGCAGCTGTCTGGCCCACTCGTGACAGGCATCTCTCCGGCGTGGCAGCCCACACCCATGTGCGAATGTATATTCTCCCTCTGTCTTGAATAAATCCTGCTCCGCTGTGAATTCTGTCTGTGGGGGCAAGCACCAGGAATAAAGATTGAGATGCGGAGGCCCTCAGACCTTGCACGCGTCTTCCTGAAGGGGTCTGCCTCGTGGAATTGACTGTCCCTGGAAACAGGGTTGAGTTTCATTACCAAGTGTGAAAGATGTAGACACAGAGACTGAAGACCAAAACCAGCTGGGGCCCGACATGCCGAAGGCAAGCAGGTACGCGCAGATTCTGGGCTCTCTGAATCCTTGTGCAGCAATGCCGTGTGCATGCAGTAAGCAACAAGCAAGCTCGCGGCTGTGAGACCAGGCCTGCCTGCCGTCCTTCCCCACCCGGGACCCACGCGAGCTGCTGCTGTCTCCCACCTCCACGCTGGGGTTTCCTTTTCCAGATTCAGAAGGCTGGGGCCAGCGAAGCTCCCACCTGCAGCACCAGCATCCCTTATGGGCACCGGTTCATGTCCCAGCTGCTCCTCTTCTCATCCAGCTCTCTGCTGATGGCCCAGGAAAGCAGTGGAAGATGGCCTGAGTGATTGCATCGCTACACACATGTGGGAGACCCAGAAGAAGTTCCTGGCTCCTGGCATTGGATCAGCTCAGCTCCACCCATTGCAGCCATCTGGGGAGTGAACCAGCAGATGGAACACCTTTCTCTCTGTCTCTCCTTCTCTCTCTCTGTAACTCTGCCTTTCAAATAAATAAATAAATCTTAAAAGAAAAAAGGATTCCAAAACCCTGAGATTTCTTTCTTTCCAAAGACCAAAACTGGGACAGGAATGGAAGGCTGTGCTTCACAGGACAAGGAAGCAAAAACATCTCCTGTGAGACTGTTCCTGTTACAGCCAGCCAGCCCTCGTACCCACAGGCACAGCGTCTGCGCACCCGGCCTACCGCAGGCTGACAGAACTCAGCCACAGAGAGGACTGCGTCTGTACTGAAGACACACAGACAGCGTTCCTTGTCATCGTCCCTGAACAGCGCAGCCTGACAGCTGCTCACCCCACTCGGCGTTGTTAGCTGTGGTGAGACATCGGGAGATCATCTGAGATATGCAGGTTACCCGCACACGTTGCACCACTGTGTACAGAGCACTTGAGCACCCATGGCTTTTGATATCTGCAAGGACCCTGGAAATAATTCCCCTGGGGATACCAAGACCCACTGCACTCTGATTTCACTGAGAGTCGGACCTGGCCTGGTCCAGTACCTTCCTTCTGTGCTCATTCCTGGGCCGTGGGACAGGAGAGGGTCCGGAATCATGGCCAGTGTCCAACCACTGGGAGGAAGCCCCTGAGGCAAAGGATGAGGCCCTTTTTCTGGCTATTCGAGCGTGAAGCCTCCTGATGCAGGGAGGTCAGCCCAGCCTCTCTTCCCTGCTTGCTGCACGGTGGGGAGCAGGGTGAGGTCTAACCTGCAAGGAACCCAAACCAAGAGCACAGGGCAATGGGCCAGGATCTCGGGGGAGCTGTGCCTTGGTGGCAGGTACGCGCTTCAGCTGCACCCCATGTTCCAGGAAGCATCTGCATCAGGGGCCTCCCAGGGACCTGTGCAGAGAAGGGAGGCCGGTTTATTTCACGGGGCTATTTTGTGGTGGCCAGAAGGGACCTTTTCCAGTCTCCAGTAGGTCAGGACTGGGGAGAGGGAATCTGTTGCATGGAATGGTTGCTTGGTGAATGGGGAGCAATGACCCCAAGGGATGTGTGGTCCAGGTCGTGGGGAGGCTGATAGACCCTCTGACAACTGAGCACATCTCTCTGCTGACCAAATGTCCCTGCTTCGCTGCTGCAGAGTGGACACTGTGCTGGGCAGTGAGGGACAAGCCCTGCCAAGTCCCCTTTCCAAATCATGTTTTTCTCTGTCTTTTGAGCAACCCACAGTGCAGCTGATGGCACTCTGGCTCTCTTGAGTACGGTCACATTTTAGGCCTTCTGTTCTGAGCTTGGGCCAAGTCGCAGCAAAGTGGGTGCATCCCAAGCTTCTTCGGAGAACCCGTGTGTTCTCAGAGAGTCTCTTGTGTTACCTCTACGGCTGCCTGTTAGCACCAGCTGCGTACAAGCTTCAAAGTTCATGGAAAATGGAATTAAAAGATAAGCTTATTTGATGCAAGCAAATTTGAAATTTATTCCTTTTTTTAAAGTAAACAATTTAGTGTTACATAATGTACATACAAAAAAAGTGTACTGATTTCCAGGGTACAGCTCAGTAAGTGTTCACAAACTTTTAGAACTAATATGGTCAACACTCAGAGCAAGAAAGAGAACTTTGTGAGTGCGCCCCAAGTCCCAGCTGTGCCCTCCCTGCCCTCTGACCACATGGGTTTAATTTTGCCCGTTTATGAACTTTATGAAAGTGAAGCTCTTAGGATTCCTTTTTGGCTCTCATCATGTATTTTTTTAATATTTATTTATTTGAAAGAGTTGCAGAGAAAAGGGAAGAGACCCAAAGAAAGAGAGAGGTCCTCCATCTGCTGGTTCACTCCCCAGATAGCCACAACAGCCAGGACTGGGCCAATTCAAACCCAGGAGCCAGGAGCTCCTTCCAGGTCTTCCACGTGGGTGGCAGGAGCCCAAGCACTTGGGCCATCTTCCGCTGCTTTCCCAGGCACATTGGCAGAGAGCTGGATGGGAAGTGGAGCAGCCAGGACGCAAACCAGAGCCCATATGGGATGTCGACATTGCTGGCAGTGGCTTCATCAGCTGTGCCAAGCGCTGGCCCCATCTTTCTGTTCACATTGTTTTTGTAAGATATGTCTATGTTGTGACAGGCAGCAGGTAGAGTACTCTTGTATCACTGCTATATAATATTCCATTATATTAATCTATCACTTATTGTATTCTTTTGATGGTCAGTTAAGTTGTTGTCACTTTGGGGCTGCTTTAATAGTGACGCTATGAAAATCTTGTATATATCATTAGGGTGAATCAATTATGTTTTGAATGTGCCATCAGATGATTTTATCCCGAAGGTCTGGGAGTATGTTACTGTTACTCTCGTGCACAGTTTAGAGGTCCCTGAATGTCTGGTCCATGCCCTTCCTGCCTTACTGTGATGTCATCAGTTATAATTCAACCTGGGCTGCTCAGCCTGAGACAGCCAGTTCTCCAGAGATGAGAGCTGATGCCAGAGAGCAGGCTGGTTGGTTCAGGAGGACTCCTGGGGCAAGGGTGGACGCTTCAGTTCCAAATATGCTCTTCCCAGTTCGTAAGGTAGCAGGAGGATTTTCAGAGGAGAAAAGGGGGAGTTTGGGGAAGTTGTTGAGCAGGTTTCTATGTCAGTGGTAGGACACTTGGCTGGTTCTGGCTGCTGCTGCTGACGTCTTCCCTTCTCTGAGCTCTGCTGTAGGAGCCATCTCTCCATCAGCTCCCAGATTCCTGGGTGCACATTTGTTGGACAGACATTCTGCTCAGGTGCAAGGTTGGCAGTTAGCCCTTGTTCATTAGAATGTGACAAGGGAAGGAAGCTGTCTTCATAGCTGCAGATGTGCGGCTGGCTGCAAGGTCAGAGGCAGACAGAGTCCCATCCTTACACTGATGCCGTCCGTGGGCCCCAGACTGAACCATGGGGGTCTCTTCTACCCCAGTAAGTTGTTACTGAATGAGTTTTGGTGAGGGAACCCAAAATTCTGGGTTAAAGTGAAAATTAAGGTTACTTATTCTGTTTTACCAGTGCAGTATGCCATGATGCTGCAGGGTTTACTCAAGGGAGCCCAGATCAAAGAGAAAGAAGGCCAAGTCTGAGATAAATAAAGGGTGATCACTGAGGGGCTAGAAAGCGGGGACCCTCTGTGGGCCTCCCTGTGGGTACATGGGTTCCTAGACAAACTGAGGTGCATTGAGTTGGAAAATGTCAGAACCACTGCAGGTACACGTGCCACCTGCCGTAAGACACCTGTTCCCATTGTATTTTCCCATCTTTGTAACAAGGGAACCTGCACGTGGTGGTGGCTTGGGGCTGGGGACAGGAAAGGCTTGTTTTTGTTGTTCATTTCAGACAGCTGTGGCAATGTGGTGAGAGGCCCGGTGGAAGTCCGGGGTCTGCGTGGAGGTGGGGTCCACTTCTTCCTGCCATTTCTCCTTTCGCCTCCCTCTTCTTCTAGGATATTGCTGGCCACAGGGTTTTCTGGGTGTGAGATTCCCCCCAAAATTTTTATTAGCCAACTTTATTACCCTGGGTAGCCCTGAAATAGCCTTCTTGGTGCTGAGCCAGGAAGGTTCTCCTAGGATGTCTCCCGAGGGGGAGGCTCGGACCACTCAGGAAGTTAGGAGGACCTGAGGAGGACCTCGGTGTGCACCTGCCCAGCTGCTTCCCAGGCAGCCACTAAGGCTGCTTCCCCCAGGGACTTGGATTTGCCCTTCAGCTGCTGTCACACACACAGGCTAATGTCTGCTGAACTCCCTAGCAGAGTGCTGAGTGGAGCATGAAGTGGTAACCTGTACCATGATTGTATGGGCTTCTGTGTGGGGGTGAAGTCCCAAACTTGGGAACTGTTTTCCTGGTTGAGGTGCACAGTGTGGTGGGGGTGCAGCCATGTCCCAGAGGGCCACCTGTGCCAGAGCACCTCCCAAGCCACACCATGTATCTCAGAAACTTCTTTCGGATTGACCCAAACCCAGTGCCTTCTGATGCACAGCCAGGACACCGGGGTCAGGCCTGCGCGTGGAGCTGTCAGGGCTGTGCGGCCTCGCTGTCCTCCTGGCCGGGCGTGGTCTCTCAGCTCCGCACTTGCTGCGTTTCAGAAACGGTGCCGGTTCTTGTCTTCCCGTGTGTGTTCCTCAGGGAGGGTAGACATCTGTGAGTGTCGCTGTCACTGAGGGTCTCTCCTGTGTTCTCCACCAAAGCCCCGCACGACTGAGCTGGGAACTGAGAAAGAGTCAGTTGGAGAACTCATCACTGGGTCGCCCATGACTCCTTAAAAAAGTGTGTGCATGTTTGTGTGGACATGTGTGTGTTTGTACATGTGTGTGCCCATGTGTGTGCACATGTACACCTCTATATGTATGTGTACATGGGTGACCCAAACACTTACCAATGTGGGCAGGCGGCTGGTAGGGACGGGGCCGTGACTCTGTGGGCTCCCTGCACAGCGGGCCATTTGCAGCTTTATTTATTTTGCTGGAGCCCGAGGCACCCATCCCTGCGGAGGCCCTGACAGCCCAAAGACTGCCTACCTGCCACCACCTTGCTCTCTGGCCCTGACAGCCCAAAGACTGCCCACCTGCTACCTTGCTCTCTGGTTTTGTCCCCCCAGCAGACCTGACTATGGTAGGACTCAGTGTTGAAGAGTTGGCTCCTGCTCGGTCTTCCTCAGGCCCTGCTATGGATCCATCTCCAGTTACACCCTGGGTTCCAGCAGCAGTCCTACACTCCTGGACCAGCCTGGACCAGGGTCTCAGAGGGGCCAAGTGTGTGTCCTTGTCCTTGCTTGGTGTGGGGGTAGGGAAAGCAGATAGCATTTTATAAGCAACCGGAGACACATTGTTGGACTCAGTGTGTGGACAGTGAAGGCAGAAAAGCTGACATGAGGACTGAGTTACCGTTTACGGAAGATGTAAAAGCAGTCGCTTCCATCCCAGATGTTGGAGCGTCCACTCCATCTATCAGTGACCCTGCGGGTGGCCCAGTTCTGCACACCTGTTCCCCGCCTCCCCTGCTGTCTCCCGACTCTTGTCCCAGCTCTACACACACTGCCTGTCCTTCTCAGCAGGTTCACACACACCTGCTTTGGGTACTGGGAATCCGCCCCAGTGTTTAGTGCTCGGGATCAAGCCTTGGTGGTTCTCTTGTCACCCTGTGTTGGTTCAGGGTGATTTTCAGGTGCCTTTGTAGCCTCACCGTGCACATGTGGGTTTTTTGAGATGCTTCCTTCACACGGGACACACATGACGGCAGAAACTGCAAGCCATGTGGCAGCTGGAGAGAGGAGCGCATTTTGTGGTTTTGGCTGTGACAACAGAGGTGGCTCAGAATTGCTCCTGTTAGAGTTCATATGCAGCCGGCACACTTGCTTTTGCTAACTGCAGTGTTCCACGGAGGGGAGGGGGAGGGGAGGCTGGCAAAGGACAGCCACTCGTAAGTTCTCTCCTTTGTACTTCTTTGCTCAGATCCTGATGTGTGAACTGTGATTCTGTCTTGTCTTCCCGTTGGAAGCAGACAAGCCAAGTTGGATGTTTATTTTTAGGCTTTAATTTGTTTTTGCTGTGCAACAATCGCAAGGACTAACATTTGATTTACTGTGCTCTGGTGTGAGCAGGGCCTCGCGTGGGAGAGACTTTTTCCCACTGCTGCTCAGTAAGTGTGTGGCCAGCAGCTTCTGCTCGCTGGCCAAGAGAGACGAGCTCGTGGGAGAGGAGCAACCCAAAAAGGTGCTGACTTCATTCCAGAAACGTTAACTGTGTTTGCATGTGTGCTGGGGGCAACTTCAAATGATCCATTGAAGATGCAGAACCATCGCTACCCTGATCACCAGCAGGCCAGGAGACTTCAATTCCAGCCCTGGCTCGGGTCCCCAAGAACTGTCTGTTCCTGGACACGTGACGTCGCCTCTCAGTACTCCCTCAGCAAAGGGGTCAGTCAGCTGGTTTCTGTGATTAAACCAACGTCTACTGAGCACCTCCTTGGGGGTCCCAAGGAACTCCTTCATCTCCTGATCAGAAAGAGAATCACGAAAAGCAGCAGTGCCCAGGACGCACGAGCGGTGCTAAGAGCCTGGGAGAGTCTCCAGGGAAGGACTCGGCGGGGTGGTGGCACTTGAGCCGAGCTGGAGCCGAGAGAAGAGCACTACAGGCCTACGGGTGATTGAGCCTCCTTCCAGATCTAAAGTCTGCACTGGGCTCCTCCCCAGCCTGTCCTGCCCTGGGGCAGTGGCCCCGGGCCCTTGGCACAGTCCCTTCCCCATTCTGACTCCGACAGAAGACCCTGCAGGAAGGCTGAGTAGCGATGCCCCTTGAGTCCCACCCACAGTGTGCTTTTCGCTATTCCGGCTTCTGGGTCTTTCCTCCCCAGCTGCCACGGCAGGCATCTTAATGGAACCTGTTTAATAAGAGGTCGCATGATGGGCCGTTATTTAAAATGTACAGAATTTGAGACAAGTTTTCCCATGGAAACTATGCTTTGAGAGTGGGAGATGTGATTTTTCAGAGGCGTAAATCTGCAGCTGCTGTAGCACACCGGGGGAGGAGACGCTCTGGAATGGCAAGCGTGGGCCCAGCCGTCTGCTCTCAGGGGAGATGGGGTATTCGTCCCTTTGACGGGGCTCCCAGAATGAAGGCTGGCGTTGAGGTCAGCTGTGAGCGCTGAGGGCAGTTGGAGTCTTTGCGATTCCCACCCTTGTGTCCGCCCTTGACTTGATGAGTTAATCCTTACAGAGGCGCTTCCAGCTGCAGAAGCTGATAGCGTGAACCTCAGAGCGTTGGGGTCAGGGCCGTGCCTCCGTGGCCACTGAAGAATAGCTTTCCTGGTTTCGGGCAGAGTTTTGAAGCTGCATAATAAAATATCCATAATGGCAGTGTTTTAGAGTCTCTTGCCCTCTTCCCAGTGTATTTGAGTTTCCAGTCTGTTTTCCAGTACTGGCCCTGGCACCTACCTCCTAGTGAGTGCACTTACGACATTTTTGTTGCCTGTTTTTAAAAGATTTTAGTTTAAAATAGCAGTATAAATAGCGACACAGTAGTCACTGGCACCACTTAGAGGTGTTCTGAGATATGAAACAAAGTGTTGGCTTTAGGGCAGGCTTTCGGTACGGTGGGAAAGTGACTGATGGAGGCTGACGTTGTGGGTGGTGAAACAATTCGGCAGAGCAGTCAGGATGGGCAGAGTTCGATTTACCGAGCTTGCTGTAAGAGGGCAGTGGGCAAGAAGGACAGCTAGAAGCTGGCTGTGTACCTGTAACTGCAGTACTTTCTTGGTTAGGGTGAGTTTTTCCCATAATCCAACAGGTTTTCCCAGGTAGGTGATTTGCATTTCTGGATGGAGCTGAAGAGCCTGCACTTAGCTTTGGGACTTTCTCAGTGCCATGGGGCAGCCCTCCACATTTGGGACACTGCATCCCATATCAGGGTGCCTGGGCTTGAGTGCCTGCTTTACTGCTGATCCAGCTTCCTGCTATTGCGCACCCTGGAAGGCAGCTGGTGATGGCTCAAGTACTTGGGCCCGTCACCCACGTGGGAAGCCTGGGATGAGCTCCAGGCTCCTAGCTTCAGCCTGGCTGAGACCTTGCTATGGCACGTGTTTGGGGAATGAACCAGCCGATGGAAGGTCAATCTCTCTCTCTCTCTCTCTCTCTCTGCCTTTCAAATAAATTATTTAAAAAAAAAAAAAAAAACAAAAACAACAACAACAAAAAAAACTGTTGGCTCTAGGATGCTGATCAGAGAGGGCTTTTTTCCCTTACCTGGGAAAGGAGTGCTGAATATTTGTTGGATGGGTGGGGGAGTGGGGAGCAGAATGGAACATGGCTGCCAGCTTGCTTCCGGCCAGCTTCGAAATTATGTGCTCTCATTTTTTTTTTCACTTTGAGGATCTAAGATTTTTGTACAGAAAATGAAACTTTATTGATACTTTTATATCCTACTATTTCAAGTTCTTATAAATTCGGGTCCACATAAACTGCACCTGTGCTGTGTTTACCAGTGTGAAGGTGACTTGGGGGAAGACAGCAACAAGATGTGTGCGCAGGTGTCTGCTGAGAGCCAGGAGGCCCAGCTCATGGTTTCCTGGCCCAGACAGCGAAGCTGGGACCCAGAGGCAGAGTCAGGAGAAAAACAGGGCGTGGGGTCCTTTTCTGCTTTATGGCCTGGAGCCCGACCTCCAGCTCAGTCTGAGGGTATGGATCATCCAGCAAGCACCTCTCCCAGGGTGTGGGGTCCAAAGCTCCGGAAGTGGCCTTGAGTGGGGGCACAGGCGTTTCCCACCCTGGGCCGTCTTTCAGAGCAGGTGTCTGGTGCAGCCCATGCAGGCTGCTGTGACGAAACACCACACCACGGTAGCTCCAGCAAAACAGAAACCTGTTCCTCACAACTGTGGCAAGCCCAGGACCGAGTTGCCGGCAGGTGTGGTGCATGGTGAGGACCCACTTTCTGGTTCCAAGATGGCGCCTTCTCACTGTGTCTTCAGGTGGCGAAAGGCGCAAGGAAGCTCTCTGGGGTCTCCTTGATGATACCATGGATCTCATTCATGACCTGAGCACCCCAAAGGCCCCTTCTCCTCCCACGGTTGCATTGGTGACTAGGCTTCAACTTGACTTTGGGGGAATGCAAACATTAAGGCTGTTAACAGCATCATGGGTATGAGGGACCACTGGTTTCCCAGCAAGGTGGAACTCGGTGATGTGGAGGGAACCGCATTCCCGCAGTGACATCTGTCAGACTATGCAGAGCCAAGGGATGGCCATGACGCCTAGGTTGGCTGGAATGGGCTTCCCAGTCAACAGTGCAGGACTAATTGCTTTAGGAACTCGTAAGGCCATAGATAAAGGGGAAACATTTGCGGCAGCTGCATTATGTGCATTTAAAAAATATTAGAAAGCTGGGTGAGGTCGCGCCTGGGGTGGCGTGGCTTTGCCCTCCTCTCGTGCTCCTTGGATGACTTTGGCGAGTTGCTTCCTCGTCCTCTGGCACCATAGCTACTCACAGGACTGCTGTGAAAATGAAAGACTTCTTCGCGTCAGGTTCCTGGACCTGTTTCCCCTGCTGTGTTGGTTCCTGCCCTTTACGTACAAATGTTACGTCAGCAGCCAGACATAGATAAAATGGGCTTTCACAATTAAAAGTGAGAAATTCTGCCGTCAGGTAATTAGAGTTAGACTTGATGTGTAACTTCACATTAAGTGCAAATGTTAATGAGAAGCAGGCAGATCCCTGTTCGCCAGCAGTAATGGGGTTGACCTTGTGTCTCTGGTTTTCACACCAGCCCGTTCCTTCAGCGGGACGTGAGGCCTCATTTAACGTCCCTGTTGCATTTTCCACATTATCCACTTCTGTGGTCTTAAGAGAGGCAGCCAACGTGGGAACTGAAGGCTCAGGAAGGAAATTCAGTGGTCTCGTTGTTGGTGGCATGGATTTTTAGGGAAACTGTTGCCATTTCTAGTCTCAGAAAAGCCATTTTCACGATTCAAAATGTCTGCTGGAAGTAATCTTTCTGATTTCTCTCAGGCTGGGACGGCTCCCGCCAGGACTCAGTGCTGGCTCCCTGTGGCCTCCTGGACTGTGTTGGTCTGCATACTGCAGGGGAGTTTCTCAGTGGAACCTGCAGATGCTATTCCAGACCTGCCTGTCCCTGAGGCCCGGTGGAGCTCATGCCATGTCCATGTCTTCTGTGTCAAGGCCCTTGCCTGCCCCGGGGGACCGTCGGCTGTGTCCCGTTTTATGGTACGTGGACCACGTGACACCTGATCACCCCTCTCAACAGTCTATGAAAAGAAGCCTCCCGTCTTCCATCTTCAGCCGGCTTTGCTGTTGCTCTTGTGTTCCCCAGGAGGGCCCCAGACCCATCTCACCAGCCGCTCTGCAGCTCCCGCCGCAGACTTCTGGTTTTTGCATTTATACCACTCACACAGCCAACCACAGGAACAGAAAGTTGGCATTTCAGTCGCAGACAGAAAACTCTCTCTGCTAAATGTTTGTCTCTTACCGTTTTGTATAAAGGCTGGAAACATTTTCTTAGGAAACCGAGAAGGAGACAAGTGAGGAGGTTGGTGGGGTCCAGCCCAGGCCGACAGCAGTGCAGTGGGTGGTGAGAGAGCGGAGGGGTTCACGGGGACGTGCCGGAGTGGGCTAGCTGTGCTCACGGCATCCGCTGCACTTCTGTGTGCTCGGTGTTTGGGGCTAGGTCGCCGTCCCCCAGCTCCCCGGGTTCGGGTCTCTCCGTGGCAGGTGTACACGCATCAGCACTCGTGTGCCCTTTCTGTGTGGGTCCCATAGATGACTTTGTTAACGTGTTAAGAAGCTGGGCTTTCTCAGTGATTGCTTCTGTGAAATTTTCACATGACCTTGAACGTCGGCCTGCAGACAGCACAGGTGGCCACGGCACCAGCTCATCCAAGGCACAGCCCCAGCTGCCCCACCCCATGCAGGGTGCATTCCCTCCTCTGTGAGTCGCCTCTGTCCAGAATAGGAAGACAAGATTCTGTTTCATTTACTGTATGTGATTTCTGGCCATCTGTGCCTGGTACAGCCATGTGTACCGGAGACATCTCCTAATGACTGGCTATTTTTTTTTAAAAGATGTAGTTGTTTATTTGAAAGGCAAAGTTACAGAGAGAGGAGAGAGGAGACTCAGTTTCCAAATGGCTGCAATGGCCAGGGCTGGGCCAGGTGAAAGCCAGGAGCCTGGAACTCCATCCTGGTCTCCCACGTGAGAGGCAGGGACTCAGGCATTTGGGCCATCTTCCCCTGCTTTCCCAGGCGCATGAGCAGGCAGGGAGTTAGATCAGAAACAGAGCAGCCAGGACACAACCCAGTGCTGATATGGGAGGCTGCTGTCCCACATGCCAGCCCCATTGCTGGCTATTTCTAAACTGTCTTTATCCTCTGTGATCTAAGAGGTTTGTGATGACGGATCTGTTAAAGCCAAATCTTCAATCCCTCTTCAGTGTCAGGGCGAGATAAAGGGAAATTTCTGGGCAATTCTGCTTCCTTTACAGAAGGAAGAAAGCGCCTTTTGTTCTGTTCTGCACCAGGAATCCGTGGGCTTCAGCGTGGCGCTCCGGCGGGGGGCGTGTTAGCGGAGGAGGGGCCCTCCGTGGGCACAGGGGACACAAGTATCCGCTCAGGTCCATACACAGCCTCTTTCACCCCTCCAGCGCGAGCCGACCTTTGCATAGACCGCCTGTACTGTTCACCACCCACAGCGTGGACCAGGATGTCCCGTGTCTGCTCCAACGTGTCTGCTATATCCAGTGCAGCCAGTGTTGGTCAGGCCCCACTGTGTTCCAGGGGGAGTCTGAGGTGCTGGGGACACTGGCGACAAAGTGACCCACAGACCCCACCTTGCCATCCTGGTCCAGTCCCGAGAAGGCCATGCTATGCTGCCACTCACTCGGCCGGTCACCCGTGGGAGGCCTGGACACTGGCTGGCACTGCGGTCCCGGGCCTGTGGTTCCGTGTCCTTGCTGGTGCCCTTCCCTGCTTGCTCCTGAATACCCCCTCCAGGAAGGCTTCCCCGACGCCCCCCAGGCCTGGGGAGCTGCTCCTCTTCCCTGCTCGCCCCACACACCAGGCCGAGTCTGCCTCCGGACGAGCCGTTTTGTTTGAGGTTAGCAGACGCAGGCCCTGTCTCTCCACATGGAACTGAGCCACCTGCGAGGGAGGGTCTCGTGTTGACCTCTGGCTTCCTCCACTCTTGGTCTGTTGTGCCGCGTGTAGGGTGTGCTCGGTAAATGTAGGGGGAGGCTGAGGAGAGGAAGGGGTGGTTCCCAGGGCTCTTTGCAATGCACAGTGCTCACAGCACCTGCTGGGAAGCCCTCCCAACTTCACCATGCCTCGGCGCAGAGGGGCCGAGCCGCTGCTCCTCCCAGTGACTTCTGGACTCTGGTAGCAAAGGACTTTGCACGTGGTGACCGTGTCTAAGGCGCTGACCTTGTTCTGTGGGGTGGGGGTGGGGGGAGGGGCTCTCATGTACCATGCATCATGCAAAGGCGCCAGGCACTTGGACAGCTGGGGCTGTGGAAATCTGAAGTCCTGGGCTGCTGTGATAGGGGAGGGACCAGGCCACAGGCGCAACGTGACACATGCCCTGGGTCAAGTCCATGAGGCCCTCTCTGTCCCTGGGGATAGTAGGAGGCGCCGCACTGTTCCCTTTGGGGTCATTGTCCTCCCTGCACAGACTGCAGTGGCACGAATCCGCGTCGAGCTCAGGACGTCCCTGTGTTGAATGCTTCGTTCCCCCACAGTGGTCCTGGGCGAGAGAGCCAGCGTGCGGCTCACCTCCCCCGACTCCAGCATTGCTGGTGCCCCTCCTCAGTCCCGAGGCCCCCTTTCCCATCCTGCTGTCCCTGGACCCACCCCCACCCCGGGAAAGAAAAAGGGATCCACTGAGAGCCGGAGTGTCCAGGCCTGCAGAGGGGGCGTGGGTGCGAGGCGAGCCTGGGCCGGACGTGCGTGGCCTCGGCCTCTGCTGGCTGCGTTGCTGCCTGTCTTTCTCCCTCTCTTTCCTGGGACATGGGGTCACCAGGGCGTCGTTGCGTCTGCCTCTAGAACGGAGGTGCCCGGTTTCAGACTGCAATCCACGGGATGGCAGCGGATCTTTTGCTCGCCGCACACCTGTGCGAGAGGCAGGAACACACGCACTTCCTCTGTGCACCTTCTCCTGCAGACCCGAGCCGAGGAGACTGTTCTGAAACGCGTGACCCTTCACAGCCTGAGCCACAGCGGCCTGGGGAGGGCCGCGAGCG